>NW_015114661.1:21900-67166 GCF_001443285.1 Poecilia latipinna
TTAAGTTCCCCTCCGGTATTTTGCCTGGTCAGCTGAATTTTAAAAAAAAAAAAAAAAAAAAAAAGTATTTGCTCTCTTTCAGATTTCTTCAGTTGTCAATTTGTTTGTCGCACTTTATTGTTTCGGGCAATAAAAGTCTTTTAATATCAGACAAAAATAACCTGAGTGGATATAAAATATGTATTTTTCAATCATAAATTAATTGCCTTATATCTATAATAACAGTCTGTTCCACCCTTAGGAGCAGCAGCTAACATAACATTTTTTTTATTAACTATAATATGGTGTTGAAGCAGTCCGAGACTATCCCACTGCAACCACCATGTGTGATTTTCAGCACAATATTGTTTTTTTTTTCTTCTATTGTGCTGTGCTACTTTTATGCCATGTAACAGGATGCATAACTCGTAAAAAGGTCCTCTTTAGTATGTAAACAACATGTCATGATATACGAGATGGTATGAGATAGATAATCTGTGAAAAAAAAGATGTATGTATGAAGCAGCAGCTTATTTAGATTTAAAATGACAAGAGGCCTTAAAACAGCTTCTTCTGAAAAAAGCTCAAATAAGCATATCTGAGCAGACTAAAATTTAATCATCTAGGAATGATTTTATGATAATGAATATGTTTTGTATAGCCCATAGACATATCCTGCCCTTTTCAAGGGAGCACACCAGGTGACCTTTAAGAAATATTTTAAATCCTAAATAATGTATGCATTTAACCTTAAGAATTAATTGTAAAATTATGAGACTGATTAATTTCTTACTTTGGTAAAGTCTAGTGGAACTGTCTCCATCTAAGCATTTGTTTTGTTACTGTAGGATTAAAAAAACCAGCAGGAATCACATTAACTGTGCCAAACAAATGCAACAAAACATGACACTCTGCTGTCAGCACAACGGGGATATCGGCAGTAGATACATTAAGTTTGTTATGCAATACAAATAAGAGTGAACTCAGGAGTGGTCCCAGTGGAACACCTTTGGATGCGTTAAGATACATTTCTTGACATGCTCAATTTTCTTGGAACGATGTTATACAACCATCCAGCAGCACGTTCTGAGGCCGTGATACTGATAAGCACTGGCTTTTACTTTACACAGTCCACTGTGTCAAAGGCCAGGCAACGGTCAGTCAAAAGGGCTGAGCTGTGCCGCCTGTTATCTAGAGCCTCAATAAAATTCTTTATTACATTTAAATTTGATGTTGTTGTACTCTGCCCTTTGCCAAAAGCAAAGTGACATTTTGATAAGAAGAGTCTCGTACTCATTTGTGCCCTGAAACCATAACGAGGGCAAGTATTTTGGATCTGAAGTGAAAGTCATTTCTTGAAATAATGGTAGAACAAAAGAAGATTTCAGTGTAAAAGGCTAATGAAAGGCTAACAATTTGCAGGTGTTGAAACAAAAACTAATTTCAACTGGCTCCAAGTTGTCGGGACAAGCAGGGTTTTATCTAGTAATTTCTCTTTAATTAAAACTGAAAGAGCTTGTCACAGAAAAATCATCAAAGCATCAAGAGTTGGAGTCATCAAATTTAATAACAAAAATGAACATGAAATAATAAAGTGCTCTTTAAAACAACAAAGCATTTGAGACATTAAGAAATGTTGATATGTCTTTAATGATGCAAAAGATAAACACCATTGCATTTTATATTATGCGTATTTGTTGGAGAATCACCATAAATAGTTGATTTATGATTTATTTTTGGCTGTAGCCAAGATCAGATAAAATTAAGTAATGCAGTGTTTCATTTTGAAAATAGTCTTTAAAGAAAGTTTGGCAATTGGTCCATCAAAGCTAGAGTTTTCTAAAATAATGTCATGTTTTAATATAATAATGTCATGTAACATTAAGCTTCTGAGAAGGTTGTTAACATGTTTTTTGTTTCATATTTTATATCAATTTCAGTGCACTATAGGAAACAATTTCAAATAATTATTTTGCCGTTAATTTGTAACTTGTTTTATGATTATGAGTTGTTTATTTATTTGGGATTAAGCTTCTTAGGTTGCATAGCTTTAAATCATAACTCGCACTCCAAAAATCTGATCTACCCCTTCAAAAATATATTTAGTGTCCTCAAATGAATTATTATTTTTTTTTTTTTGATTGGATTAATTTATTTACACAATAGTCATGTCCAGTGAGATGAAAGTAATACAAATATACAGCTTTGGACATATACCATAGACCTTCATTTATATTCTGTATTTCTGTAACAAACCCCCACTTTCAAATTCTCTGCCAAGCATATATTTACAGTTTGCAAAAAATATTTACTTATTTTAAGAAAAAGCACTCTGAAACCCAGAAAAAATATAACAACACATTTTACCAAATCTTTGAACCAATAACACAGATCTTATTGGATCATTTGATCATTTTGGGCTATCATTTTGATCATTTAGTTATTTTAGTAGTATTCTTTGTCCTAAAGAAATAACCTCAGGTGTGTGACTTTAGTGGATCAGGTTGTATTTTTTGAGCAATTTTCAAGTAGTTGGAAAAAAAAGAGCCACATAACAAGGATCAGGAGTGTCTAGAGGAAATTTAAGGCCAGGGTTGGGCAGGCATTTACCGGAGGACCCTGAGGCTATTTTCTGTCAGGGTGTATAGCGCCACTGTTGAGTGAGCATATACAAAGCAAGGGAGGTGTTAAGTCAGCTGTCTCCCTGGATTAGCTCACGCTGTGCTGCTCTGGACATTTTGACACGTAGTTCCCAGGATTTTTAACATTCATAGACATTAATGATTTTGTAATAAAGCTTAAAAAAAAACAAAAAAACACATGAAATGCTTAACTTCACTTTACAAGTAAAGCTAGTATACAATAGGAAAAGATTAAAGACACTTAAAAGAACAAAAAAACTTTTTTAAAGCTGAAAAATTCCCCAAAAATAAAGTAAATAGTATATAAAAATGGATTTACAACTTAATTTCAATTGGAAATCTGTTTAGTCATGAAACCATACATGTGAAAACTAACTGAATTTGTAAATTATGTCCAGCGGTTTAGGTAATCAAAGCGTTAGTACACTGAGTAACGTGTAACAAGTTATTTGGTGTGGAAACTGTAGAGCTGAACAATTACATTTTTAATTTAAAATAGTTTCCTGTTGTTATTTTTTTTATATATATATGAAACCTTCATTTATCTCCAGCTATATTCTTCCACTGCATAAAGTGAATCGCTTTTTCTGCATGGTTTGACATTCTGCCGTTGATACTTTGTGATGACTTAACAAACCGCTGGGCGAGGAGGGCCTGAATCCTCCTCTCCTGGCTTTGTTGTCAATTATTTAGCTGAGTTCCTCTCATCAGTGTGAAAGTCTAGAGCAAAGCAAACAGCCATCGGCTCCTCTTTTTCTTTTTCCGGGGGTTATGCGGGAACATTGGACACCGGGGCTGCTGATGTGGACCAAAGGAGATCTGCTAAAACATCTTCTGTCCTTTACTGGGATTAGCATGGACACATTCCTGGCCCTCTGCGCCGAAGCTCCCACCATCCAGCTCCACGTTGTTCACACTTGTACCTATGCCTTCATTTTAGAACATATTATTTTGACATATAAGTGTGCCACAACATTTATTCTGTTGTGATAAAACATGGTAGAATAACAAATGTCAGTATTTTAATAACCAAACTGATGAGAAACCAATAGTTTGACATCAGCAGTAGCTATTCATCCCTATAATATCATCTTCCTCCATATTAATATCAATATTATAGCAAAAAATGTTGTCCACGCTTCACATGCAATGTTTGTTGTAGCTTGGCAGCGGGGGAGAACGTACCGCCCGGAGCTTCAAATCTTCTTTCAGACTCCTGTGGAATGTCTTCGCATACTTCCTTCGGCTGTCCGGAAGGTTTTTCCCACCTGTGGAGATTCCTGTGGCACACCTTACTGATCCCGTAATTTAATGTACTATTAAACTGTTTCTATAAATCTTGTGTGGGAAGAAATGGCTCAAGTTAATTTTCCTAAATGCTGCTGCTTATTTCCAAACCTATCAGGCCTTTTTTAGTGTCAACACATTGCTTTGTCATACCAGGAATGCATGGCCTTCCAGTAGGTTACACTGTGTGTTGTCCTTCCTGGTTTACAGTTGTGCAGAAATATGGTGTAAATAAATCAAAATGTCTGCTGAGAGAATTACATTTAATGGTTGAAGTTTGGAAAACAATACCATGAGGGACCAACAACGTCTTGTGAACTGAAAAGTCACAGAAACTTTACTTGGGTAATTTTGGGTCTTAAATATTAAATTAGAAATTAGGAGCTGAAGCATTTCACATTTTGCTACTAATTTGAATTTAAGCAAAAATATTCAAGTCCCCAACCCTTGAATTTTTAAATTGAAAGGACAATCTATGGCGATGTTCTGCTTTTTCTGTCTTCTTCGATATTAAGGAAAACTTGAGAATAATATTTTTTTAAAAGAAAAAAAAAATCTAAAAAATGTGCGATCAAAACAATGTATAATTTCGGTATAAAGGGGAATAAAAACTATTTTCAACTGAATATCAAGTACAGTTGTCCTTTGGGCAGTTAGTATTTGTAAACCGATGGCTTTTAGCAGCAGGGAGGCCAACATGAAATGCAACAACTATTTGCCAGATTTGACAGCAAACAAACAAGCAACACCTAAAAAAAACTGCATTTCTACCTGATCTAAGACCATATCCTGGAAATTTAGCAAATATTTTTAAAAGTTAAATGTGAAGCCATTTAAACGAGAAGCTATTTAAGCTATTTAAATTAAGCTATTTTTTGTATACTGCGCATACAAAGTTAAAATGTCTTCTTTTTTGCATGAAATCATTTTTTTCCACATCTTGTCGCAAACGCCTAGTAGCTCCTAGTTACCCACGGTAGCTAGTAGCCACAGCTCATGTAGGATATTTTGTTGACCTGCCAACTATTAAATCAGCTGTTTATGGAGAAGCAGAAGAAGAAATTTATTTTGGAAAGTCATAAAAACACAGTTACAGTTTGCAACAAGCCATGTGTTATAATTTTGTTGAGCATGCAAAACATTACGTTTGGATGGAAAGTAACATGCAAATCACCCTCAACATTTCATTCATCCATGGTGACACAGTACATAGTTGAGTCTGCATTTTGCTGTGGAGACAGGACAATATGGAAGATAAACTTGTAGAAGCTGCAAAAAAAAAAAAAAAAAAAAAAAAAAAAGGTTTACCTTTAAGCAACAAGCATAAATACATGGCAAGAAGAATGGGGGACATTTATTTATATAATTTATTGAGTTATTCATCAGTCACTAAAAGTAATGAACTCTAACAGCCAGTCATTTTTAAATCTACCTTCTAGAGAGTCATCTTTAGCTAAATGAGAGCTCGTCAACTTTCCCACAGTCTTAGCAGACTGGAAGCAACACTGTAAAGCCTTCAGAGCTGCTGTTGCTGTTGCTCTGCTGCACTGCTGTTGCTCACTGGAGGATGAAATGTAATCATGGAGAGCTGCCAGCGCACATCAGGACCTGGCAGCTGAAACGGCAAACCCAGAAAACTGCAACCCATCCACTCTCTGTTATCACTGAAAAGTTCCTAACGCCAGAGGGCGAACTTTGCACTTAGTTTGGCAATAGAAGCCACAAACCTATGTGCCTGTATACAAAATGCGCACAGTAAGTTGAGGGGCGCTTTTTGATTCTCAAAGAAAGGTATGCTTCTTTTAAATTGTGTAAACAAATCTGGTGTGTAGCACTGCAGCTGAGCTTGCAAAGGGAAATGCTTCAGGCATGTAACGTAAACACACTCGATCACCATGCAACAGGGAGAACTATTTAAAAACATGAATGTTGCTCACACTTGGAGCAAAAAAGCAAATTTACAAGCAAGCTTAACAAGGCCAGGATGCTATAAAACAGCTGGATGTAAATGTAGCAGAAACCCAAATCCAGTTTAACTGCATTCAAGCCTTTTTCAGAATTCTTGTAAGTAATGAGAAACCACTGTGGTAGGATTTTTTACTATAGGAAAAAAACCAAAAATGTCATGATTCTAACTGTATTTGATAACATGTGTACTATAATTATTAAAGGTTGTCTAATTTGGAATTCTCCTTAGCGTGGTAAAAATAACTACAATTTCTTATATGTTTATGAAAGACTGTGTAGTTTGGAGGAAAAATAAAACAAAACTTATTTCCTATCTGTGCAAATAATATATTGAACAAGACATAATCAAACATAGAGCAGCAATTTCAGAATATTTTAGTTAAATAGAATAAACGCTATCAATTATCACCCTCAGCGAGCTCAAATCCCTGTTTGAACAGCGACCTCTAGTGGTTGCGCAATGATATTCTCTTGATGAACTTGGACAAACTACAAATTTCAAATCAAAGTCAAACAACATCCGGTTCAAGGCTTATTTAAGTTATTGTAGATGAAACCAAATTTAGTATTTTATTATTTCTATTTCAAATTGTGTTTCAAATACACAAAATTTAACTCTTTATTTATGTTTGCCAACTGACAAAGTGAAGAGGCACATCATGCATTGTTCTTCAAAAGCTTACATTTGCACAAATTGGCATGCAGTATAAATGAAAAAGAGGACGAAGGAGAAGAAATTGTTTTAATATGGCTTCTGTTCTGACCCATATCATTAATATTTTTTATTAAAATGCCAAATAATAATATTCTTAGCATTAGGTTATATGATTTTAGATGCTTATGAGATCTATTTAACTGTTATTCTATTGGGAGAAAAACTAATATTTTCTCCCAATAGAGCTAAGCAAGAAAAAAAAAATCAATTTAGGTTTGACATAATCTTTTAATTTGACCAAGTTCCTCTTCTGACTTCAAGTAATATTACTGTTTTGAATTGGCCTGGGAAGAGACCTGAGTTGAGTCCAGCCTCATGAAGTAAGTAAAGATTAGGGTGATGGTAAGGAGGAGCCATTGAGCTTCTGATGAATTATCAAAATACCAGTGAAAACATGCAGCCCAGCAACTAAAAGCAAGCTTGTTTGTAATTCCAAAAGAACATTCCTCTGATTAGAAGGGATGCATCTTAGATGTGCCATTTTAAAATTGATATGTCAACAACAACAGATCATTTTTTTATCTAGATGCTCTATTGAAAGAAGTGATACTCTTTTTCAATAGTTTTATCTTTTGAGAGGTGCCTGTCTCATTTCCTGTGACAAACAAGCCTTTTCGTTGAATTAAAATTGTTTTAAATTAAAATTTTCCCGGGGTATATATAATATTATGTGAAAAAATCTGAACATTCAGCTCTTTATTGATAAATGCTCACATACTATATGACTGTCTTCAGCGAGATGATTCGCACCACCCTACCAGTCTCTAACATTAGTCTGAGGAACTTTCATCTCTCCTGGTTGTTTCAGGTAATTTTAGTTTCCCCAGAGTGTCTCACTAAATCAAGGGCTTTGACTTTTCTCAGGACTTGTGATTTCTTAAATTTCAGTCAGTCCTTGATAGATTTATAGGTATGTTTTGGCTTATTGTCACATTTGCATCAAGTTTGCTTCTCCCTTCACCTCAATTATTTTTAAAGCTACTTTCACGTTATCCTTAAGCATTCTTTGATACATGGTAAAATCAATGGTGGCCAGATTCCTCCTCACCAAAGCAACCCTAACGTGTAACAGTTGGTATGAGGATTTTTTCAGCAGTGCTGTATTTGGTTTATGCCAAACATGCTCTCTGTACTGCTGTCCAAACGATTACATTTTACACTCATCTGGCCAATAAGATTTATTCTAGAGTCTCATCACATAAACTGTGAAGGAGGATTTTATTTATTTATTTATTTATTTGCATTACGATGTGGACAAGCCCCTCCTTCTGTTGTGTCTTTGAATACTGTGCTGTTGTAGTTGGCCATAGCAGCCTTCTGTTGACCCCATTCCCCTACTTTCATATGCTTAAAAGCATAAATTATACTTCTCATTTAGTTGACGTGAACTAAGAAGACAGCTGAAGAACGGAGGGTCCAGAAAAACCCTTCACATATTAATATGATCAAAAATATGAATATCCGCAGATGCTTCCTCGCTGACTGCATTATAATAATGAACACATGTCTTCATGAGTCAGCCTCCGTCACCAACTGCCGGGACTATGCATGCGCCTGTATTAATGCAGAACTGCACAGGGTATGTAAGGGATGTTTTTTTAGCAAATTCCTTCTTCATGCATGTGTCCTCGGATCCACGTGTCAAGCCAACATGTTGTCTTAGACGATGTGCTGTTCGCTGACCCCTGCTAACATTTGGGGATGAGGCAGCGAGCCTGTCAAGGACTAAGAGCTCCCCTTGTCTGATTATGATGCGTTGTCTTTCATTAATATGCCTCACCTTCAGAGCAGCAATATTGCATTTGCATGCCATTAGCATATATCCGTGGAGCAACCATTTGTGGCTGCGCTGTGGTGGAAATGGCACCTGTTAGAAAGCAGATGCCTCTCTGGTGGGGTTTTAGGGAAGCTCAGGGTTTAAGACCTGGGGAGTCCTCGGTTCGTGAAATCATCTCATCAGCTGCATTAGTGTAGCTAAATGTTTTCATATTAAGATAGAGAGGCTCACTTTGTAATGTTCCGCTGCTTTCTGTTTTTATGTTTTAATGATCTCAAAATTGAAATGGTTTAGATGGAGATTTCTTTGCTTGGTGCTACATAAAGTAGCGTGGAAGGACGTAAAGGTCTATAGCAACACACAACCTGCTTTTGTTACAGCTGCATCTACAAGAGTTGAAGTGTGTCAAGCAGCTTTGCATGTCTAGACACTTAAATGTTTGCTTATTTCTCTATACAACAGCTCAAGTTCAAGTAGAGATGGAAAGTTTATGCATTAAACCCCAGCCCTTGTGCTAATAATACAAATTAAAAAAAAATAGTGAAATAAATTGCTTTTAATGTTCTCTGTGGAGGTGGCAGAAACCCTTGCACTGATCCTTTAACCCAGCATTGATTTACCTAAAATGGGATCATTGAGCATCTTCTCAGCAATGTTAAAGATGAAAAAAAACATTGAAGATTAACAACAATGGCAGGTGAAATGTATTTTGTCTGTAAAATTAGTGGTTGTGTTTTTGCCCTGTCTAAAATCCATGCTTCCTATCCGTAATGGCTCTGCAGAGCAGGAGGAAGCAGCAGACAGGTGGTGACCCTGCATGCAGTACCTGGCACACAGTGTGAGTGTGTCGAGCTGCAGCCAAAGCCCAGAGCTGGCGACAAGAATCAGCTTGCCATCGGGGAGGGCAAGAAGCGAAACAAAATATAAATCACAGGATGTACAGTGTATTAGATTTCATGCTGTGAACAAATATTCTTTTTTAGTTTTTTTTGTAGTTGTGTTTTTGTTTTTTCATCATATGGAGACACATTGAAATGTTTTTGTCACTGTCTGATATTAAATCAGATTAAAGCTTTCCTGTCAAAAAGGCAAAATAATTTTCATTTGCTAAATGCTAGAATAATGATCATATTATGGCTTTGTAATTTTCAGTAGGTTTATTTACAACATGTGAGTTACCATTTTAAGGAAACCCCTCAAACATGCTCGTTTGTGTGACATTGTGGGAAAATCAAAAGGAATGAATCAAAATACAGAGGACAAAATTTCTGGACCTTTGGAAAATAGATACAATTTCTTTTATTCTTCAATTAAACTTCAACTTTGGGACTGTCAGCTAAAATATGATTTAAAACTAAATGTAACAATAGGAGCTAACTATTATTACATTAAAAGTCAAAACTTCGATCTTATATTTTTGTCATCTTTTAGACTGCCAAACTCTCCCCGGTCTAAGCTAAACCTGATCCAGCACTGCCTATTTGAACTCATTAGCACATCTATAGCAGTTGCAGGGGTTCAGTGTTTTGCAGATATTTCATCCCATGACCTTAAAAGATCTCCTGATGAGCAGATGGTTGGTTTTATCTGTTCCCAGAGATATGACTGCGACTGTATCTGAATGAGGAGTCATGCAGCTGTCTTCAGTATGTTTAAGGCTTTTTATACATAACACCTGGGGGATTCTTTAAATATTTTCCTCTGCAGAGGCTAAAAATATCATCCAGCTTTAATAAACAATTTGATTATCAACATTTTCCATTAAACCCATTTTTATCCCTTGTCTCTTTGTTGATGAAAAACTCTGGCTTGGCATACTGAAGCAACCCAGAAACCCAGAAAGGACACCTTAAAATCCTGTTGCACAATAGGCCTAAAATCACCCCCCATCCCCCACTTACCCATCCTGCAAAGACATCCTCTGATTGGCCACGGTTTCATGGGCTTGAATCCACTTTTGTGACCTTTCCCAAAATGTCATCTCTGCACCGTCTCGACCATGTTCTGCATCACTTTCAATTTTTACATTGCCTATAATAGGAAATCATAAAAATAATCTTTACTTTATATATAATCTTTAATGGAACAGAATTGCCGCCTCATTACCACTCTTGTCTGGGGGACTGATTATTGGATGAGTGGCAAGGAGCTCTGCAACTGAGCCTGGGGCATCATGGGAGACCCAGCGCTTTTAATGCCTCCGTGGAGCTAAACTGCAGCTCCAGCATCTTCTTCGCATCCCTTCCACTCTCCGCTGCACCTGATACCAAAGGGAAGGAAAAACAAGACACTTAAAAGTGGAGGGCACACTCTTATTTTAAATGAAAAGAGCAGCGACGAGTGTAGTCGAATCTCACTCAATTATACCCTGTTACCTCCCTGGATCATTTTAATGATCCCGCACAGACAGAGCGCTGTGATCCCACCCTGTGATGAAACAAACCATTGTGTGTGTCCTCGCCCCAATATGCTAATCCAGGATTAATTATGGACCAACCCTAATGAGTGTCTCTCTGGCCCTCTTAGATATGTAAATGTACCAGCAGTGGACAGCACTGAGAGGCTTTTGTTAACTCTCTGTGCTGCAGAAAAAAAGGGGACGAATAGGACAAGGACAAAGATTCAACAATAGTAGATGATTTTAAAATATATCAGCATAGTTCAATTTAATTTATTTCCATTGCAAGAAATGTAATTTTATTGCATTATATAAAAGCATGGTGAAATCTCCTAATGTACAATGAAATTCAACTGAACTCTTAAATTCTGTGCAGCTAAATGTAAATGTACATATAATCAACTTTATTTTATGCAGCAAGATGTAACATTTATTTAGTTACCTTTTTTTTAAATGACAGGTTTTAAAAAATGTCTAAGTAAGTAATCTAAGTAATTGCACTGAGTTGTTGTCACATGGGATATTGATTATTAAATCTAATCTAATAAATCTAAAAAGAGGATGAGATATGGACAAGAGCTTAATAAATATTACTTAAAAAGCTATGAAAATGTTAGACAGGGAGTCAGTCATTGTGAGCCACTGTTTTATTTTAATTGAAAAATAAACTAATATGTATTTTATACTAATGCAAAGGAACCAAATCATACAATTTTTTTATGTATAAATATATAAAATATGACATAGATTTGTACTCAGACCCCTCGTTCTACAGAACTTACAGCTGGAAGTGTTTTAGGGCTTGTTTTTACCAGCCTTAGACATTTCGAAAGTTAAATTGTAGCTCGAACTCTGTCAGCTTGGATGGAGAACGAAGGTCACTTAAGTTTTGCCACTTAGTCTTGATTAGAGTCCAGCTTGGACTTTGACTGAACCATTGCAAGTGAAATGAATGCTCTTGCCAGGCACTTTGCAACAAAAAAAAAAGAAGCTATTGAGTTTTCTGGCGATTCACCACATCAGTTTTTGCTTTCTGATTTGTATTTCTATGTTTTTGCAATGCTCTAAAAAACGAATCAAGAGAAGAAAAATACAGTGGGGCTACAAATCTGTGCATCTAATTTCTGTCCAAGGTGCTGAAATCTGCTGCCCCGGGCACGGATCACATGACTGCGCTTCCTCCTGCCTTCTGAGGGCAGGATGCTAAGTGTGTGCGCGCGCGCTCTCGTGCACGCGGGCAGCTCAGTACCTCATCATGAGCGCTCGGCAGGGCTGTTCTGACACGGCGTCGGGTCCTCCGTAGTATGCCCGCAGCGTGGAGAGCTTCGAGCGGTTTGGATGCGCCTCTGTGACTCTGAGCGCGCATCAGTTTCTCTCCTGTTCCCCCACTTCAGCGTCACAGTTTTGGGGGGAAAGGAGCGATGAGGGGAACTCGGGAGCGGGCTGAAGGTGCCCACCAAGTCTGACTGTGCTTCGGAGGTGCAGAGTCTGAAGAAAGATGTAAGAATCCGCAGGCGAGCCTCACGGATTCCCAGCCAAAATGCAGAAAGGGATGAGACTCAATGATGGCCACATCACCTATTTGGCCCTTTTGGCGAAGAAGGACGGGACGAGGCGAGGCTTCTTGAGTAAGAAAAGCTCAGACAACACAAAATGGCACTCGAAGTGGTTCGCCCTGTTGCAGAATATGATGTTTTATTTCGAGAACGAGTCCAGCTCACGTCCCTCCGGACTGTACCTGTTGGAGGGATGCGTCTGCGACCGGGCTCCGTCACCGAAACCGTCTCTGTCAGCGAAGGAATGCTTAGAGAAGCAGGTAGGAGACTGATCGGAGGAATAAGAGTTTGGATGGGTTTGTTTTGCTACCTTTAAACTTTTTTTTTCTCTTTTTTTTGTCAGATAATTTCAGCAGTTCCACAGACTAAACCGCAAACACCGTTGTATTTATTATTATACAAACAGTATCACGCAAGCAATTGCAATTTTGGCTCACTTGACGTGGGTTTACGTAACTGCGTCATCCAGACAGATTGTTTGTGTCAATTCTGCACTAAAACAATCTGTTCAAGCAGCAATTTGTTTAAACTTAGCAGTGATGACGCAAACATCCAAGTTGGATGTACATATTTTTCAGTTGCATTGTTATCTTTTGCGTAATTTTCGTCTTTAAAGCATTCCGAAACACGCAAAAAAAGAAAAAAAAAACCCCAAAAAAAACAACATCTTTAGGGAAATCAACTGTTGTATGAAATGAAAACTTAAGTTGCGTCCAAACGCAACTTAAGTTTTCTCGTCCGGCTTGCGGACGAGAACTGCTCCTTTTGCTTGGTGTTTTGACGTATTGATCTAATTCTCCGTCTTGATATTAATAGCATCCTACCTTAGCAACTGTGTCTTCCCGCTTTATAGCGGCGGTCCATTTGATAGCTGCCTCATTATCATGAGGTGCTAACGACAGCAGGGGATGACAGCCTAACCATGTCGCATTAGGCTCCCTGTTTGCCTCTCAACATGCCCACTTTGAGTTGTTTTTCTTCGATTTTTATTTTTTTTTTTTTTTGGAAACAAGTTTCGAAAACATTTTTGTTTCATTCAATGGAATCTGACTGTTGATGGAGGAATTACACACTGGCATCCAATAGAGAAGTGACAAACCTGCTATGCTACCTCAGCAATCACCTGAAATCCAGCTGCGGTCTCTTTAGTTTTCATGTAAAACGGAAGATAAAGACATTAAAAAATATATGTATTTTTCTATTTTCATGTTGTTCGAGGAAATAAGTGATATTTTTCCCATTGCAATGATATATGCACTTTAATTTTTTGCTAACGCGCTCATAATTATATGTGCGTATAATTAGCTTAGTCAGTCTGTATTTTTAAACACTTCTTACATTAAACGAGCACAATACAAAGTGCTTTACTTGAGATCAAAAGAAGACAATGAAAAAAAAGTAAAAAAAAAAGAAAAAAAAAGCTAATGCACCAAAGAAGGCATTAATTTGTACTTAAATTTAAGTACAAATTTACAGAAATGTGTACTTAAAACTGAAAAACTAGGAGCTACATTAGTAGGTGTATTCATGGACTAGATAGTTTTGGTATTCTGTCTGCTCCACTTTCACATCAGCTTCAAGGTTTTCAGGTCTTCTCCACTGAAAGTAAGACATTTCTTTGAAATGATACCTGTTCAGAAAAATAAAAATAAAAAACTTGCAATCATTGTTTTGTAGTCAATCAACACCTAATAACAACAAACTGACTCAAACTGTTTTAGTAAACCAAAACCCAAAGATGGCGGTGTTATGCAGCCTCTTAAAGTTTGCTTTTGTTCTGATTCTCTTGGGGTTGAGGATTAGGTTCATGTTTATTTATACATAGGTTTTTGTTGGCATTTTCCAATTCTACAGTTGTTCTATTCTTTCCATAAAAAGCTGTGAAAATCCAGATCATTAATTTAAGAAAACTCTCCTTAATTGACCTTAATATATACACAGAAGTAGAGACAAAATTTTTTAATATGCAGAAGTATGTGTGTCAAAAGTGATGGCTTATGGGTATTTGGATTACACTTTAGAGATATCCTAAAACCCTCAAGCCATCGCTGCCACACACACACACACACAGTTCTGCATAATGGAAACATGAACAAGAACAGTAACTGGAGGAGTCGTGAGTTTTTGTTTCTGTCCGTGGTGCTGAACATCACGTCCTCTTGCTCCTTCTTTCTGAATTATGTCAAATTTGATGTAATGATCCATATGAGCAGTCAGAAGTTGCTACTAAAGAAATATTAGTACTGTTTTGAGATTATAAATATCTGCAGATAAGCACGTGTTGGCTGTTTGTTGAATATTATTTTTGGCCAAGCATAGCCTGTCGTCATGCATGAAATGTGTACCGAGTGACATCTATGACAACAACCGTTCATGCAGACTGCTGCAGCGAATTTATTTCAGCATTAGATTAACTGATTTGGAAAGCCTTCAGTTAGCATAACGCAGTTCAGCTTGTGTTTCCTTATATGTTATGTTGGGAATAAATTTACTTCTTTTTGTTTTTTTTTTTGGTTTTCTTTCCATCGTGTATTGACAAATCATCCGATCTCATGCAAACATCTTGAAGTCTCTTTGTATAGTACTGCATGTACCAGGGTCAATCTATAAAGCCCATCGGCTCCATGGAACAGGTGAAACAAGGACACAAAAAGACTAATCGATGTTCCATGTGTGCTGGAGCATACAGATTCCCTTTTCCTTTTCCACCTCTGATAAAAACAGAGGGTGACAGAGGAGTCGATGAGCAGACTGCAGAGGTCATCGGAGGGGACGCTACTGTACCCCTCCTGACATTAAACCTGTTAAAGATTAAAGCAGGTTTCACCTTTTTTTTTTTCTTTTGTAGTGAGCCTTGTGTCCACGTATTGTGTGTGCGTGCGTGTCGAAGCTGCAGGAGGGATAGCCGGGAGGGTTGCTGGATCTTATCTGTGTGTGTCAGGGAGAGTGACAATGCAGCGGATAGATGCCAAGCCAACTGCCACTTCGCAGGGCTACGCTGCTTTTTATAGCCCAGCACTCCTTATAAAAGGCAAAATGATCTCTCCCTCCCTCCCTTCCTACCCGTCTGTCTCTGCGTTCTCATTGTATTCTTTGGAGTGTTCTACTTTTTAAATGTTCTAATTCCTCATTTAGAAGGCGTGCTACGTTTAAGCCCACAGTTACCATGGCAACCTGTATTTGCATCTGAAAAAGTGGATTTGAAGGGGGCCAACGAAATGTGCAACAATATTTCTTAGCATTGTGCTCCATTTAGTGAGCATAGAAAACACCGGTGGTATGAAAAATAAGATTCAGGTCACCTTCGTTGCTCAAATGGTGGGTTATGTTTTTTTTTTTTTTTAAACTAATATGTTTACTATAGATCTTAATGAATATGGTATCATTTATCCCCACCCTCTACCGTCTAATGAACAATCAACCATTTAAATTTTACTTTGACACTTTTCATCAAAGAATAGGCTCTCTCGAGTTAGAAAAAGTGCTACTGATGTTTGTGCCTTGTGAAAAAGAACTGCTTTGTGCAAACAAACAAAACAAGCACAATTTATTTCGAAATAGTACAAAAAATAAACAGATCTGAGTATTCCAAGACATTTTTCTTTCTTCCTTAGAAAATTCTAACTTTCTACTTAACTTACTTCTTTCTTTCAACATTGTCTCATTTTACCACAACAAACAATAATTTAGCAATGTATAGTTAAATTTATCCGCCTAAAAGGTTTGACGCACCAGCTCACAGGAGGCGAGATGGGAAGCACATTATTGACGAGGGCCTGTTCTGCTGCTCATCAGGAAATATGGAACATTACTTCCCTTCACCAATGAGTGCTCTCTCACATTTTAAAGGGAAAGAAAAAAAAAAACGAAAACAAATCCAATATATTGGATTTGTGGGGGTCTGTTTACGATGCATCACTGTTATATAATTTGATGCTTTTTTGACGCTTTTTGACTCCAGATAGCCTATTTCTAATATTTGTGCTATGACCACCACTTTATCCCATGAGCCTTTTAGAAAACAGTTCAACATAATGCACATTAAAATAATTGCTGTAAGTGAACCTACAAGGTTGCAAATTGCAGTGAAGGAGAGTGAGTGTTTATGTCACTGGCAAATCAATAGAACAAACAAAACAAAATGGCTAAAGCCTGGAGGCTGTTAATTCAGAGGTGAGGCTACACAAACAGTACACACGTATTTTATTGTGAACCTCCTGTGACCTTTTCCACCTTCTGTTCATTCACACAAACACACACACACACACACACACACACACACAGAGGTGCAGGCAAAGTTGGTGGTCAGTGCTAAAAACTTGTATAAAGACTTAAAAGGAATTCAGATTTTAAATGCATATTTATTGTTTTTTTTTTTTTCTTGTTTTGAAATCCAATGTTTAGTTTGAGTAACTTTACTTGACATCCAATGTTAGGACTTAATGATTTTTAACAAAAGCAGTTGCTGCCCTCTTGTTGATACCCGTAACAAATTTAACTGCAGCTTCTTTTTTTTTTAATTTATGCTTAATCTTTTTAAATTGGTCAGTTATTTTAGGAGCTGTTATTTCATAATAACTGCTTTACTGAACTGAGGCTAGATGTAAATTGCAAAGGAGGTATAAAACATTTAAAAAGAATCATGGCATCATCAGTTCTCCATAACAGAAATTGTATGCGATTTACAGGCCAAGCAGTTGTTTCAGAGGCATGTCAAGAAAACAGACATTTTTCTGCCCTACCATCACAAATGTAAAAGTTTGATTTTGAAATATTGAGGCATTCATTAAATGCTTCAAGAATTGTGCTTGTTTCCCAAAGAGCCTGAGAACTTTTCTGGATCACATGAGATTATTAAATCAAAAATTATTTTTTATTCAACGTCTCATTGTGTCTGCCAGAATACTGAAAATGAGTCAAGAAAAATCCAAGAAAAATTATCCAACACAATCAGTGAGACAATGATGGAAATGACTTTCCAAACAGAATCAAACATTGTTAGATGTGGGTACTTTACCCACTAAATAAATCTTTTCATCTTGAAAGTTAACTGTTCTCCATTTCAGTAAGTTTCACCGGAGAATAGTTGAATGCAGCTTACTTTTTTATTCATTTTTGCAAGCTAACTTTTTAGCTTTCTGCCATCCTTCGTATTTTCCAGTTCTACTTCACCGTCACTTTCAGTCATGAGAACCAGAAGCCTTTGGAGTTGCGCACAGAAGATGTCAAAGACTGCGACGAATGGGTGGCTGCCATCACACAAGCCAGGTAAGTTACACACACCACCCATCCACCTGTATCAGCAACTTTGAATAAATTACAACAAAACTGAACTCATATGTCGGTGTATGAAGTTGTGGTCCATCGCTATTTTAGACTCAAAACTGATTGCCAGGAACCTTTCACGTTCTCACATGTCATTTTAAGAGAAAGTGTCTTCCAGTTTGGACAAGTTTGCCAGGAAGAAAACCTTTTCACAAACAACATATGGAATGACTTAAACTTAAAATATTCTGTACCTGCTATAGATAAGTACAAGTGATGAATGTAAACAGTAACCAAATTAAATTGACCACCTTATGCCCTTGTTCTGTAAACCCCAAACCTAAAATATATTTACAAATGAACTTCCCCTCATTTTGGATTACAATTAATTTTTTTTTTACCAGAAATCCTGTGGTGTGTGTCAGGTAAATATTAGTTCAGCTGAACTGTGTATATTTTATGAGCATAGTGCCGAAGGTGCAATACTATTGATGAAGCAATGTAATGAGAGAAACAGCTTTGAATTAGGAACAGCAGTGTAATGAAAGCAGTCCTCAAATGTTGACAGGTAGCATTTGCTGAGCAAAAGGTCAATGGATTGGACTCAGTCAAGATTATATTGATTAGTGGTCAGTGATGCAGCAGCAGTGACTGTAAAGGGGCAAGCTGACCTGTAGTAATATAGTAAACATCAGGGAGAGGAACAAGTGTTTAGTGTAAAAATCTATATCTATATAATTACTGCTTCGGTGTATTCTTTAAAAGATTAATAACTTGTTCTGTGAAAGTGATAAAAAAATTTATGAAGATATAAACCAGTTTTCCTAAATGCAACATCTTCATTTTTCTTTCACATGAAATATAGCATGTAATACATCCTTCTTTGTGTTTGACACTTCTCAGAACATACTATATACTCCCTGTAGCTCGGGTTATGGAGAACCCCCACATATTCCACTAAAGGTTTGCTGATGCTCTCAGCATGACCAACGTCCATTAAGGTCAAAAAAGTAAATAGCATTAACGTATGTAATATTTTACATTGAAATTCTACCACTAGTTAAGTGTGTTTTCCAGGAACATGTGGTCAGAAAGAAACTCGGATTGAGCCAATCAGCTACTCCTCCCACAGAGTCACAGTCACTCCCAGAAGTGTGAACAACACATCACATTTCATCCCAGCTTGATACAGAGACGGCAAAAGTTTATGGTTTTGTTCTTAAATATGCAGGTTTCAACTTACATTCATTTGAATTTGGATTTTATTTATGTAGCACTTTTAAAACATGAATGCCACTCACCCAATTAGACACAAAAGTAAACCATAGTGAAGTCAGAGTGAAGAGATACTACTAAAATCAATTCCAAATCTGTGAAATTCAAAAACATTAGGTTCTTTAAATCAGGACTGGAAATGTCACCGTTTACAGCCTCGTTCTCGTAAACAACAAAAGTTTCTGCTTTTGTCTTCAGGAGTATTTAAAAAAATTCCAGTGCAAAATGCATTAATGGCTGGATGTGTGTGCTTTTACAGTTACAGAAATCTGGCCACAGAGCATGAGACCCTCATGCAGAAGTATCTTCATCTGCTCCAGATAGTGGAAACAGAGAAAACTGTAGCCAAGCAACTTCGACAACAGATAGAGGACGGGGAAATCGAGATAGAAAGGCTGAAATCTGAGGTAAGCTGCCTCCTAATTTCATTTGTCAAACGTATGCTTGTGTATGTCTCTATTTGTTTAATTGCACGGTACACAGTGGGCAGAGTGAGAGTAACAATGCGACTAAAAGTAATGAGGCAGAGAGCACAACGTGTTCACAGGACAAAGGTCCTGACACAGATTTCAAACCATAGTGTTATGAATTCATGATGAGTGGTAGCTTGCAGTGCCCCCTAGAGACTCTATTATACTGTTGAATGTTTTGTATCCTCATTATTCAGCCTAAACTAGATCAAATGTGTCTCTCTTTAAAGTGCTAATGGAGGTTTCAATTGAATCCAGCGTTTTCAATATGCATGAGTCAGCTTTTGTTGTTCATGATACTACGGGGTGCACTACAAAATAAAAATCTGCTTTCTCCCTTTTCATGGCCACAGTATTCACCAGTAATGGATGTTGCTTATTATGAGTTCTTTATCAAAAGTTTTCATATTCATATGCTGAGTGCTGAAAGGGTGAATGTAGCAAGCCTAAATAACGTATGCCAAGCGTTATATTTATGCAGTATTTGCATTCCGTAGGCCTCTAAATTAAATAATAAACCAAAACAAAGTTAATCAAAGTTCATTTTGCAGGACAAAAAAAAAATAAAATAATTTTCCCAAATAGAACATTTTGTATGATTGAAATAAAAACTCACATTCCTTGGGGAAAAAAAAAAAAAAACTTCCCTGGAAATATTTTATTATTTTGGAATAAATTGTTGTATTAAACCCTGACTTTGCTTTTCGACATTTTTATTTTTTTTTCCAGATTATCAAAAGAAATGCAGTATCAGACAAATAACCTGAATAAAAAACAAAAAACCTGAATAATAAAAATGCAAATGGTAAATGGTTTGTTCTTGTTTTGCACTTTATCAATTCCTGAGGACTTCAGAGCAGTCATTCACCCATTCACACTCATTCATTCATCTTGAGGATCTGAAAAGCTCCAGTTGGACAAAAATACAGTCAGAAGAAATCTGTAAAGGCAAAACTACAAAGCAATGTAACTGAGGTTTAGCTTCTTAAAAATGAAGTCAAGAGGTGGCTGCTGATTTTAAAAAGTTAAATAAGTTGAAGTATTTACAAAAAAAGAAAAAAAGCTGCCTTACCCACATTTTTGTAACCATGTCAGAAATGTGGAACAGGACATAAAACATAGACTTCTTCCCAACCTTTTTAAATGAGTTAATGTCTCCCTTAATTTTTAGATTTCTGGGATTCTGAGGGATAATGAGAAGATCCAGTCAAACCCAGAGGTGCCCCCCAGCGAGGATGACACAGAGATCAAGAAGATCAAGAAGGTAACATGCAGCTGTTCAGTGATACATTTTTTAAGGCTGAAGAAGATTCATAGTTAATTCATAGATTCAACTTATAACTAAAGTAAAAATGTGAATTCATATATACCAGTGTATCATGTATTTGAAGTTCCATGCCAATCAACCCTTATGCAATACTTTTCCCCCACAGGTGCAGAGTTTTTTGCGAGGCTGGATTTGCCGCAGGAAGTGGAAAACCATCATCCAGGACTACATCCGTTCCCCCCACGCCGAAAGCATGCGGAAGAGAAACCAGGTGGTGTTCAGCATGCTGGAGGCAGAAGCCGAGTACGTCCAGCAGCTCCACATCTTGGTCAACAACTTCCTGCGGCCGCTCCGCATGGCAGCCAGCTCCAAGAAGCCCCCCATCACCCACGACGATGTCAGCAGCATCTTCCTCAACAGGTTGCTCCTAATTCTCTTTTAGTTATTTCTTCACCAAGAGAAAGAGAAATGAAAAGTGGTTTACTTAATAAGCATTTACCTGTTTGCCTGCATCTTTTCTTAGTGAGACCATCATGTTCCTCCACCAGATCTTCTACCAGGGCCTGAAGGCCAGGATAGCCAGCTGGCCAACACTGGTCCTGGGTAAGACACTGAGAGACTCTATGACTCTTTACCTCTAAATGGATGAATGCAGATGTATTCTGTCAGTGTTTTTCTTGCCCATTCTTTTAATTTAAGCAGACAGCAACCTGTTGGTTGCAGATGCATCATTGTCTTTCCATATTCAATTTCACTGAAGAGTCTTCAGTGAAATTTTCGAAGCTTATTGTATACTCATCCTAATGCTGCTGTTAATTCTCCGCAACTTTATCTTTAAACTATCTCCTTTGTTCCTAAGTCTTCATAGTGCTCTCTTAGTTAGAGAGTGTATTTATATTGAGATTAAATTAAACACAGGAAGAAGTTACTTCTAAGTTATCTTCTGAAGGTAACTGTTTGCACTGGTCTTTATTTATGGGTATCAGAGTGAAGGGAACTGGATAAATAGTGCATGTGTGTGAGATGTGACAAAAAAGTGCTAAAGTTTTAGCAATCTTTGGAACTTCTATTTCCATGTTTTCATTTTCAGCTGACCTGTTTGACATCCTGCTGCCCATGCTGAACATCTATCAAGAGTTTGTGAGGAACCATCAGTACAGTTTGCAGATCCTGGCCCACTGCAAGCAGAACAGAGACTTTGATAAACTGCTGAAGCAGTACGAGTCCAAGCCTGACTGTGAGGAAAGGACGCTGGAGACATTCCTCACTTACCCCATGTTCCAGGTAAAATTCACAATTGCAGCATGAAGGGGGGAAACACGTAAAAAAAAAATCCACACAATTTTAAAAAGACTTCAATTGAGTATTAGTGGCAAATTAGATTAATTTTGAAATTAAACACTTGTTGTGTACCCGTTGGAAGACACTAAAAACACAGATCGAGCATTTTCCTGATATTTCTACCACAGTTCAAGCAACCAACAGAGCCGTGTAAAAAAAACAACAAAAAAAACCACATCTTTCCTTTTTAATCTGTGACTGTATGCCAGTATGTTAAAAATTAGTGAAGAGATGTTTTCAAACTTCATCACAAGCACATCAATCATTCTGAGATGTACTTTTTTATACACTTGATGGCTGCTTACTTTTTTTAAAGCTGGTTAAACTGAGTTACTTGTACTTGAATTGATAGAATGTTTAAATTCAAGGAACATGCTAAAAGTCAGACTAAACTGAAACATTTTTCCTTCGTCTTTTCAGATCCCTCGCTACATCTTGACATTGCATGAGTTACTGGCTCATACTCCTCATGAGCATGTGGAAAGAAACAGTTTAGACTATGCCAAGTCAAAACTGGAAGAATTGTCAAGGTAGAGTTATTTGCTGTCCATCTTCTTTTAAGAAAATCCACAATTCAAATAATAACTGACTCCAGGTGACTCTAGATTCATTGAGACAATTCAAAGATGTATAGCGTGTAGACTAAGGTGCCTGTTTTCTAGTTATACCTCGCTAAGTCATATTTTTTACTTAATGAGATGCAACTGGTTTGGGCGCCATGACAAGGAGGTCAAAGTCACTTAAAAACTCTTTCAATGAGTTTTTGTCACAATCCTTTCAAAGCTGCAACAACCTAATGTTGCTTGTGTATTTTTTCATCTCACTTTTTCCTTCCACTGAATGTTCAGCAGTCTGAACTTAAATAAACAATAGCCTGTGAACAACAATATTCTCCAGCAATAACCTTTAGTGGCTAAGCCTCCTTGTGAAGGGTGTCAATGAATCTGCTGGACAAAATGCCAAGTCAGTCGTTGTCCAAGCCACAATATGGCCATTTTATTACAATTAACATAAATCAATTCCTGTAAAATATCAGTCTTTGTATAATCAATATAATATATGGTATGAATTTCATTTTTTTAAATTTAATTTCTGAAATAAATTAGATTTGGATATTGCAATTCAATGAGATGCATGAGTATTTGTTGTTCCTTTTAGAATCATGCATGATGAGGTGAGTGAAACAGAGAACATCAGGAAGAACCTGGCCATCGAGCGCATGATTGTCGAGGGTTGTGAAGTGTTGCTTGACACCAGCCAAACATTTGTGAGACAAGGTAAGGGAGGTTTGATTGCTAGCTTGAAGCACTGATTCTGATTAATAAATAAATAATCCAAAATAGAAAACATACATACTTCACACAACAACTTGAAACACAGAAAAAAAAAAAAAACTATTGAAAGCCCGCTAAATCAAATAATAATGAATGAATAGTATCTAATGTAGAAAATGTTAGAATATTTGCATGTTAATGTTGCATAACTTGATGTGTGTGTATGTTTGGACAGGTTCTCTAATTCAGGTGCCAATGAGTGAAAAAGGGAAAATCACAAGAGGCCGCCTGGGTTCTCTGTCTCTGAAGAAGGAAGGGGAGAGGCAGTGCTTCCTGTTCTCCAAACATCTCATCATTTGTACCCGAGGATCAGGAGGAAAACTTCACATCACAAAGGTAAAACATGGTTTGGACTTATAAAGGTAAAAATAGAGAAACAAAATGCAGATTAAGTAAGTCTGGCATTGATTTAAAACAAATTTGGAGGTTAAAAAGCGGCTTCCATGTGTTTATAGCACATTGTACAGACCAAAATCTGTTAATGCTGTCAATCAAATTAAGATACTTCAGTACTAATCTTCAGAAAAAGTTTAAAAAATGATGAAAAAACTTTTACCTGTGGCCTGTCAATCCTATCTTAGAATGGAGTGGTGTCTCTCATAGACTCTACCCTAATGGAGGAGCCCGAGGGAACAGACGATGAGTGTAAGTTACTATTTCTGGTTTATCCAATCGTATTTTTTTAAGCAAGGTAATCACAATGAACATGCATGGGGAAAACACACAGATGCTATAATTTCCATAAAATCTGTAAATTTTTGGGGCTGCAATATGACAAAATATGAACAAATTTAAAGTTTAAGTTTATTTCTACAAGAGCTTGCATGTCTATAGTAGAATTGTGCTTATTGCATGCAGCTTTATTCTACATAGTGAAAGCTGAGGGTGCACTAGAAACAAACTGTTTTGTGAATTTTAATAGTAGAACATCATGTTCGTCACAACACTTGAGGAGGTTTTTCAAATGTATTGTTCTCTATCCAAGTTCTAATAGATCAAGTGAGTCATAAAGAGAACAGTCAGTAATTATCCCTTGTTGGGACACTCTTAGTTTTCAGGTTAAACCTTTTGCAGCAATAGTTGCCATTGCAAGGTTTCTAACATTTTTTGACCTGCTGGTTTGTTGAACTGCAGCCAAAGGGGAGCGAAGCGGCCAGGATGCAGAGCATCTGGACTTTAAAGTTATGGTGGAGCCCAAGGAAGGCCAGCCTTACACTATCATCCTTGTAGCGTCATCACGACAGGAGAAGTCAGCATGGACAAGTGACATAAGTCAGGTAGGTTTCTCCTCAAGGTCCATAAATATTAATCAACCCAGGGGGGCTAAACAAGGAGAGAGAACAGTTTGCCTGTTCGTGGGCATGTTTAATCAGCATCATCAAAACTCTTTGTTTATGGAGACTAGAAAGTCAAACACAAGGATGCAATCAGGGAAACAAAGTCCATCATACAACTCGTTTGCATCGTTGGTCAAGAGGAAGCAAAGAGACCTGCAGCATCAAAACGTTTCTGTACTTCTGTCCCTCCTGCATCTTCATGTTGACAGACAGCAACTTTCTGTTTACTTTCTGTCTTGCAGTGCATCGACAACATCCGCTGCAACGGTCTAATGATGAACGCCTTTGAGGAAAACAGTAAAGTCACAGTGCCACAGATGATTAAGTAAGAGTCATGTGCATGACAATGCACATATATGGTACAAACACAAAGTCAAAGACTGACATTAGGGTTAGATAAAAAATGACCAAAGCACAAATAATTTAACTAGGTGTGCAAAAACTGATCTGCATCAACGGCTGTAAATCACCGTATTTTGAAAATATTCATGTATCTGTTCTTTCATGTTTAATGTCGTTGTACTTTTCTTGGTCAAAAAAACAAATATGACATAAAACTTTATTGTTTCCCAGATGAACTTTCTAGTTTTCAAGAGCATGCATATATAAATATACAGTAAGTACAATGTTTTTAATTTTTTTAAGAGTACATCATTTTTTGTTTTTAATTAAGAGAATTAGCTGGTTCACTTAGGTTTTTCACCAAAGCAATTATATTTTCTCTACGGCTATAAAAGACCTTTATGGTTAAGGTGAATTTCATTCGATATCAGTTAAGACCTAGGTGTGTTTGTCTTGACTATTACCAATTCATCTTATGCTGTCCAATTTTAACTTAAAGCCCTAAAGGCAAGCATTAAATCAAATACACATACAACAAGAAAATTAAGCTAAATAAATCACCCCTGATGTACAAGATATCATTTGCATTTTCCAAAACCTTTGGTGATTAATGTTGTACTTTTAACCAATTAAAATCATGTTAATTTCTGGTAGAATAAACAGGTAAAAGATAAGTTTTTTTCTAAAACTTTTGTAGAAAATGCAGTCTGCTTTTGCATTGTATACAGCAGTGAAAGCACTCTCTCCTTTTTGGGGAAATAAACATTTATGAATAAAAATAGATGTTTATTTCCCCAAATAAACATCTTCTAGATCCAACATGGATCTAAAAGCTCTCCCAAAAATTGGGTAGCATTAATGCAGGGAACGTGAGCCAAGAGAGCAACATTTCCACCCTCTAATAATATCTAATGCTCTATAGGTCAGATACCAGCTTGTACTGTGATGATGTCGACATTCGCTTCAGCAAGATGATGAACTCATGCAAGGTACTGCAGATCCGCTACGCCAGTGTGGAGCGCCTGTTGGAGAGGCTGATCGACTTACGCTTTCTCTCCATTGACTTCCTCAATACCTTCCTTCACTCATACCGCGTCTTCACCAGTGCGGACATAGTCCTGGACAAGCTCATCACCATCTACAAGAAACCAATCAGTGCCATCCCTGCACGGTATGTAGGATTAATCCAAAGTACATTTTAAGTTACTGGCAAAGGTTCTATCATCTTTGCCAGATAATAGAATCTCAGATTTGTGTGTTCACTGCTCAGCTTTAAAGGTACTTAATACATAAAAAAAAAAAAAACGGGGAGGCATTGGTTGTGGGTTTCAGGAAACATCAGTGTCTCTGGTGGCCATTTTATAAACAATTTTTAGCAGGTGGCGACACGCAGTGAGTGCAGCTTACATTGTTACTAAACATAGATTCCTGAGTTGAATCTTTGCTTGGACTTTGAACAATTTGTTCTCTTGGATTTTCCAGCGATTAATTGTGTGTTTTCTGTGTTCCTCAGTGTAAGCAAAGTCCACAATACACTAAAACATATTGTAGTGATTATTTGTGTTTCATGTAGAATAAACATTTGACGCTGGTGTTCTTTCATCTTCTAGTAATGTGCATCAATACGTGTTTGGTAGAGGAATGTCCAATTGCACCTTTTATAAAAAGTTTGTAACTGACTTTTAGTGTAGCCTCTTAACAATTTTTTACATCTTTTAAATAGATTAAAGAAAAATCTGTTGAAGACTATTTCCACTTTCCTCACCCAGACAAATATTTTTTTTTTTTTTTTTTTTTTACCTAAGGAGACTAGTAAAATTTATCCTGGGATTATTTGAATGAAAGCTACAAGATCAGAGTAATGAAAGCTTCACAAGGAGTGGCATATTAAACTGGGCGGCAGCAATAAGGAAGGCATAGCCACAGCTCCCTTTGCCAGACCCCACACCACCCCCTACTGTACATCATTATTAACTTCACATGATGAATTTCTATTTATCTTATAATCAGGGCAAATAAATCAGACTCAAACTTCACTGCACACTTTTGCATTGTTTGGATTTTTGCATCAGCTTTATACACGTCGTCTTTTATTTGGTCGAACTTAGAGAAAGTGTACGGTTTGGCTATCTTGAACTCTTACTTCTCTCTCTTCTTTCTTATGCACTTCTTGTTACTGTGCACTATTTTATTTTATATTTGTATCATGTTCGAATAAAATTTCATTTCATTTCATTTCATTTCATTTCATTTCATTTCATTTCATTTCATTACTTGGTTTATTGCTGCCATTGTTCAACACCGTTTGAGATTCCCTTACTTTTCCACCTGAGGATGCAGTAGCGGCGCTGTAATGCTGCAGTGAAGAGGTGGGACTTCCCCAGTGACTGAATTAGCCTTTGCTCTCTCATGGACTGTCTGTGAGAAACCTCATCATGCTACCATGCCCAGTGAGGAGGGACTGAGGAGGAGGCAGTGAGAGGTCACGGCAGCACACCTTCTCTCCGCCATCACAGTTAATTGGATGCTGTGTCTTCCCGGTTCTTCCCTGTCCTTTCTCACATTCCTCGTCTTACCCTTTGCTGTTCTCTTGCTTTTATTTTTCTTTCCGTGAGTCTGACCATCCCTCTCACTGCAGCGCTGTCACCATGGCAACCTTCTACTCTGCTGCAGGACCCCACCCTCTCCCCCTCTCTCCTGTCTTCCCCATCATCTGCAACAGCTCCATGGTATTAAATATTGATGTTGGTGTTTTGCACCCTGCTCTCTTCTTCTCCTCCTCCTCTGTCTTCCTTTTTGTCATATTCCCCCTCTTGTTTTCTGGTCAAAAAGCATGCAATCTTTGCCTCATTTTGCACTCTTTTACGCTCTTGACTTTTTAGTTTTATTTCGTCTTCTTTTCAGTTCACCTCTCTCTCACCTTTCCTCTACCCCACTCGGTCTCATTGTTTCAAATGCTTTCTCCTCTAACCTCCTCGTTGAAGTGTTTCTTAAATTTCGACACGGAGACACGCTATGACTGCAGCTAGCATCATACAGAGCTGGAGAATTCCCATTCGCCCACTCGCAGCCAGCAACCTGAGCTGTGGTGGAATCCATATCAACTATGTTGCTCCTCTCTGGTGCCCTCCCTCTCTGTTTTCAGCCTTGCTTGTCTTGTGTTATTAGTGAAGCCCAGTCTCTTCCTCTCTCTTTTCCTCTTTGTTTATTTGGCTACCCTTTCTCTCCGCTTCTCTATCCCCATGTCTCTGTGGGCCTCCCCTGGGCTGGTTGCTGTTGGCAGCACCCGTGCCTCCCACACTGTCACTTGACATGCTATTTATAGGCCTTCAAGGGGGTGGCTCTCAGAGCAAGGAGGATGCTGTCTTAAACAAAGTAGCTTAAATAAAAGAGGCAGGAGCTCCCAAGGAGCCTCGCGGTTCCTTGTCTTCTGACGCCCAGTCCCGCCCCATTATAGCCATGGTTGTTTCACTCTCCTATTGACATCAACTTGTATTCAAACCGAAGTTTAAAATCTAACAATTCACCCTTTGTCTGTGGTCACCTGTCTCTGCCTCTCCCCGTTTCCTGCAGCTCGTTGGAGCTCTTCTTTGCCAGCAGCCAGAACAGCAAACTCTTTTACGGTGAGCCACCCACGTCGCCACGTGCCAGCCGCAAGTTCTCCTCGCCGCCTCCTCTCTCCATCACCAAGAATTCCTCTCCGAACCGCCGACGCAAACTTTCACTCAACATCCCCATCATCACTGGGGGCAAGGCCCTGGACCTTGCAGCACTCAGCTGCTCTCCCAATGGCTATGCAAGCATGCACACAACCATGTCACCCTTCAGCAAGACCACACTTGACATTAACAAGCTCTACGTGTCCAGCACAATGGCCAGCAAAATCCCTGATGAGGGAGAGCCCAAATCTGAGGGCAAAGCTGAAGAGTCCGCCCCTGGCAAGCAAGGTCAGAACTGCTGCCGGATTCAGTTTTTTGAATGTAGTTTCCCATTTGGGCTGTTTAAGTTCAGGGAGGATTGTTTTTAGATAAATATCAACAGAGTTGTTCAAGGTCATTTTAGTTGTGATTTTATCGTGTTATTTTATTTTCCTCTCTTCACATTTTGTGCTCTTCCTTTTATTTGTACTCCCCTTTGAATTCTGGATCCAGATCGGTCTGTCAGAGAGGAATGCGATGAAGAGCAGAGTCAGAGTGATGAGGCAGAATCAGAAATGTCTCCTCCCAAGTCACCGTCGACACCCAAGAATGTCAAGTCAAAAAACTCAGGTAGAGTACAGCTCATCACCGTGTAGCTGTTCCTATTCTTGAGCTTGCTTGACTTTGAAGTCAACCAGTTCAAAAACCAGTTCAGCAGTTCAAAAAAAAAAAAAAAAAAAAAAAGATTTCCAGAAATAATGGAGCTGGGAAATTGCTGAGGCTTAGGGATGAGTGCGAGTGGCATGTTGCGCTTTACAGTGGTGCTTGTTGACACATGTCTTAAACAACATTCAAGAACATCAGATTAGGTTAACTTGGTAGTAAATGCAAATAAAACATGGCTATTTGAAAAAACAAACAAACAAACAAAGAAAAAAAAAAAACAGTTGGGATTATACCGAAAGGCACCTGAACTTCAAATTTCTTGATTGTTTGATAATTAAATGCACCTCAACAGAAATATTTTTCTAAAATCATTAATCATTAATTAGATTTGTCTTTACAATGTCCACATATATAGAGAGAACATATAGAAAACTACTCTTCAGCAGATACCTAAATGTCAGTCAGATTGGAAATATTGTCACAATTTCTCAATTTTATTTAAGTGTGGGCTTTGACTGGACCATTCTAACACACAAATATGCTTTGATTTACTGTAGAAATACACCAATGTCTCAAGTTCTTTGAAGGCGCTAATAGATTTTCTTCCAGAGTAGCCCTAGCTCAGTCCATCTTCCAATTAATTTCTCCTGTGAAGAAAAGTGTTCCCACAGCATGATGTTGCCACCACCCTGTTTCACCCTGTTAAATTGTTCTCTCATTTGTCCAGAGAACTTTCTTCCACATGTTTGCAGTATCTCCTGCATGGCTTTTGGCAAACTTTAAAAGATACTTGAGTAGAAGACTAGAACAATCTGTTGACGGGGACAGTCTGTCCCGTCTACAGATTGTTATATCTGAGCTGCTGTGGGCCTTTGCCTATCCTCCAGAGTTACCTTGGCCATTTTATGCTTCTTTGGTGAATGCTCATGTTTCCCAACTTGATTTTTCTTCCACTTCATCTATCACATGAAAACAAAAAAAAAAAATAAAAAAAAAATAAAAAAAAAATAAAAATACATGTTTGAGCTTGAGATTGTAATGAGATAAAATTTGAAAATTTCAAGGATATAACTGCTTCTGCAAGATAATTTAATTGCAATGTGCAACAGTAAAGGGCTGATTTTTTTCAAAATCTGAGTGAAAAAGTTGAATCAGATGCCTCAAGTTTCAGGTTCCTGATTTGATGCACAGTGTAAAAAGTCTGATTTTAATGTCATCTAATGCGACAAGACTAAAAAGCCAACACCACTTTTTCTTGCTGCGCAAAGTAAATAAAGATAGCATCAGCAAACTTAGAACAAACTTCTTTTTGTTTTGGAGAAAGAGAAAGACAGGTACAGCCAAATAAGGCCTTGATAAAAACCACCCACGGCATCCTGGCCCTCCCCATGTCATATAGCGAGGGAGCATCCACCCCGTAGGTAGTCAAGCACAATCCATCCCCAGTGTGTTCTCTTCCCACGTTACTGGATATAAGGGAAGCCAGTGCCTTGTGTGAGTAGGTGGAAGGAAACCTTGTACCTTAGCAACGATGTGCGTGTTCTTCTACACCGCCCCCGGCTGAACGGAGGAAGGCAGAGGGGCGAAGATGTGAGTAATGGAGGGAGGCAGAGAGGCAGGCACAGTGGAGCGTTCACCGTCATTGCCGTGAGATGCAGGACACACTGTTCTACATCAGTTTCAGCTCGTGGTTGCCCTCCAACGGTCAACAGTTTGATTATACAGCCTAAAATTAACGGGGCTAATGTGGAAAAAATTATCTCCTTAGAGATAACCTTCTTTGGTGTAATATATTTGTCTCTGTGTTTTTTTTTTTTATTAATTAAATGTTTGTAATTTTAATGTTCCCATATTTAGAGTTTTCCCTGTTTTCCTTCAACAATGGCATGGTGGTATCATCTTGCCGGGAGCTTGAGAATAACCGCAGTGCCCTATCCGCTGCCTCTGCCTTTGCCATCGCCACAGCTGGGGCCAATGAAGGAACGCCAACCAAGGAAAAGTACCGCCGTATGTCCCTCGCCAGCACAGGTCAGTAACATACCATAATTGGCTGGCAGAGCTGCTTCTACAACACTGTCTGAAGCACTTGGATACTGAAAATGATGCTGGGTGCTGACCAAGAACAAAACCCCCTCTTCTTAAATTTAACAAGAAGCACTTTGGGTAGTCCCACTGGAGAAAAGTTCTATGGTAAAATAAGACAAATATTTTTTAAACCACTAAAAATATTGTATCCTCTTGGTGGTGGTGGTATGATGGTTGGGGCTTTCTTGTTGTCATGGCAACTGGTGCATTGCAAAAAGACAGAAGAGCGACTACCTTCAACTTCTCCACAAACCAACAACTACATGGTTGAACATAAGTGGCATCAAAGCAGTGATTCCAAATAATGGAAAAACAGGTAGAAATTGAGCAATAATGCACAATAAATGTAGTAATAGCAGACCACAACTTCCTGAAAGACATTTGACTAAATTTAAGAGGAACATATCTATCAATTTGAGCTCATATGTATAATTTTAACCTGTGCGGAAAAGGCTGAGTCCAGTATATCAAAATGTTGCAGCTGCTTCTGCTTTTATTTAGAAATAAAACAATATATACTTTATAAAATAAGTGGTTGAGACCCTAAAGTGAATTTTGACACTAAGGTTCATGTTATAGGGGAGTGTGTGAATATCAACTTCTGAGCACAACAAGGAAATTAATTAAATAAATACTGCTGGATTGTTTTGTAAACATTTCAAATCTTTATTTATTTCCAACTATTTTACTTGTAGGGAAACATTTTTCATCTGTTTCACGGTTGTTTTTATTTTCAATTTCTGTGACATTTGGGGTGAATAAATGTATCTGACTTTATTACATTCTTACATTTTGGGAGGTTCAAAAAGTTTGAACCAAAACAATGTTTATATTTCTTGTCCTACAGTTTTCTAGCTGCAGCAGAAGCAAATTAGTGAGGCATTAGTGCAGGAGCAGGCTATTTAAGAAAAATAAATCCAACTGTATTAACCCGGATTCCAGGTTTTCCTACAGATCAGAGGAACGGAGACAAAGAGTTTGTTATTCGCAGAGCTGCTACAAATAGAGTCCTGAATGTGCTGCGTCACTGGGTGTCCAAACACTCACAGGTGAACTTTGACCCCTTTCTTTTCTTTTTTTTTTTTCCTTCTGTTTTTGAAGCAGTACAATAAGACCTGTGTAATAACACTGTGGTCGTTCTTGTGTGTTTCCACAGGACTTTGAGCTGAACACAGAGCTGAAGATGCGGGTAATTGGCTTCCTGGAGGAGGTGATGCATGACCCAGAGCTCCTGACACAGGAAAGAAAAGCAGCTGCCAACATTATCAGGTTGGTTTTCCTTTCTTCACTGCATGATCAGTTACATAGTCGTATGTGATGCATCTCTGTGAAAGAACGGTGTAGAAAAGAACATTTTTGAAAGAACATAGAAAGATTTGTTCACATAATGAATAGCCTAGTTGGAAATCATGGGTAAAATGTTCCTGGACAGTAACACAGAGAGCAGAAAAAAAGGCAAACCCCATTCTGAAAAAAAGGACAGTGTTAACGAACTGGCGGGGTAAAGTCAGTCTTGTTGTTGTGGTGTGACTAAAGCTTTTAACATGCAGGAATGCTGAGTAGCTCTTAAGTTGTTGTATAAAAACTAAATCCTCTTTGAAGAAATCGCTGAAGCAGGCGCCACTTCTATTTGCATGCAGGACTCTCACTCAGGAGGATCCTGGAGACAGCCAGGCCAGCATTGAGGAGATCACCCAGATGGTAGGCGTGAGAAATCTCTTTGAATCCACCAAACGGTTGTTTAGCTATGATTACTGCTTTAGGATTAATAATGACTTGGTTGTGTGTGTGCGTGTGTGTGTGCGTGTGTGTGTGTGTGTGTGTGTGTGTGTGTGTGTTTAGGCTATGGAAGAAAGTAAGACTGAACCATTTGAGAACCATTCTGCCTTGGAGATTGCTGAGCAACTCACAATGCTGGACCACCTGGTCTTTAAAGTTATCCCTTATGAGTGAGTAGCCTACATGCAAACTTTTCAATAGAAACAAGACAAGAACTACTTTTAGCAAAGGGAGATTGAAGAACACACAGAGTTCACTTGATGCTGAACAAATATTGTGTTTCAATATTCTTTTTGTGACACGTGTTTCTTTTTCTATAGGGAGTTCTTTGGACAAGGCTGGATGAAGAACGACAAAAATGAGAGAACACCATACATAATGAAAACAACCAAGCATTTTAATGATGTATGTGATAACGTCCTTCTTTATAGATTTATAAGTGATCTTATTAAATTAGAATGTCATTAAAATGTGTATTTATGCTAGTAATTTGATTACAAAAAATAATTACATTATTTAGATTCTGCCACCGCCTTCACAACTACAACTGCCGTGGTGTTAAAAATGCCAAGGTTACTTTAATAGCATCCTTAAGTTTAGCTGCAGTTTTGCATATGGTTTATTTTGTCTTTCTCTTAAGAATAATCCCTAAATTCTCTACGGGTTTAGGGCAGGTGAGTTCGCTGGTCAATAATACCTTGGTTATTAAAGTAGGCATTAGCACTTTTGGTTGTGTAAGCGGGTGCCAGGAACTGCTAGAATCTGAAATCAGGCTCTCCAGAAAGCTTATCAGCAGCAGATCGAGGCACAAACTTCTCTAAAATTTGAACATCAAGTAACTCAGTCACTTCAGACTCACATTTTGATTTCCACTGACTCTGGCCACAGTCTACAATCTTGTGTGTCTTTTCTTTCACAATCCTGTCAAGACTGTGTGATCACTGTGGCTTGTGCATTTGTGTTATATATTATTTACAATATAAAATTTTTCTGAGACACTGAATTTGCTAATTTCGTTACCCATTAGCCAGAATCAAAAGTATTACTAGATGTGTATGTGTGTGTTTCTTTTTTAGATCAGTAACAGGATCGCCTCAGAGATCCTTCACTGGGATGATGTCAACCTGAGGGTGGCTGTGATTGAGAAGTGGGTGGCTGTGGCGGACATTTGCCGCTGCCTTCACAACTACAATGCCGTTCTGGAGATCACATCCTCGCTCAACCGGAGCTCCATCTTCCGCCTCAAGAGGACCTGGCTAAAAGTGTCCAAACAGGTACAACATGTGTCTCTGTTCAGTATCGTTTGCCTTTTCTTAGTTTTTGGAGACGTTCTGATTCGTATCTGATTGTTTTCAGGGGTTCCTCCTAACTTTAGCATATGAATTATTTAAGCTGAAAAATATTCCTCAACTCAGGGAACAAATTAATGTAGTTTTTAATAAAAAAAAGCAGAAGACTTGGCAAGAAGAAAACTTCCAGAAAGAAAACAGTGTAATAAATAGATATAGCATATTAAAAAATCATCTCATAAAATAACATTAAAAATATGAGTTCAAAGAGATTTTACAGGTGGCAACAAGTTAACTGTGATTCACTTTCTAGACGAAAACTGTGATCGACAAGCTGCAGAAGCTGGTGTCGTCAGAGGGCCGCTTCAAAAACCTAAGGGAGGCTTTGAAAAAGTAAGTATTTGTCTAGTTTTTATCACTTTGTTGAACTTTTTTTTTTTTTTTTTGGTTTTGTTTTACACCCATCTCTTTCTGTGACTCTTTTCAGCTGTGACCCTCCATGTGTTCCTTACCTGGGAATGTACCTGACTGACTTGGCCTTCATTGAAGAGGGAACACCAAACTACACAGAGGACAACCTGGTCAACTTCTCCAAGATGAGAATGGTAGACAAACACTGTCATATCATTTACATTTGAGGCGGAGCCCTTTAATTTTACAATAACAGTTCGCTATAAAATGGTTCAATATGACACAAAACTGTTCCATTTGCCTCCAGATTTCGCACATCATCAGAGAGATCCGACAATTTCAGCAAACAGCTTACAAGATAGATTTTCAGCCTAAGGTGAGAAAGCTGAAACATTAAACATAACATTTATCATGATCATTTATGTAATTTTTAAAAAAAAATATTCACTTGAATGACAAAAAAGTAACTGTCACTATTAGGCAGACATTTATTAAAATTATCTAGGCATAAGCATTTGTAAGAAACATAGTAACATAACATAAGTATCAGTTTAACAAGTGAAGAAGATAATATGTAAATACATTTTGATATTTAGACTTAATTCTTAAAATATATTTTCAAATATATTTTTACCTTTTTAACTAAGTTTTAAGTTTGCATTTAAACTATTTCTTTAAAAAAAAAAAATATATATATATATATATATATATATATATATATTCTCTAAAATGGCAACTTTTTCTTCATGTTAATGTTCTTTCTCCTCATCCTTTGACTTTAATCTCAAAATGGGACATCAACATTTTGATACAAATGACTTTACTACTACATTATATAATTCAATGTATGATCATTTCTTCACAAGAAAATTTCAAAGAAATGTTTACTTATAAGCATTTGTCATGATAAACATGCAGGTATGCTTTATTTGTCTTCCTAAAGGACTCTTGACATATATAAGAAAATGCTACCCTTTAGTTTTAGTTTGTTTGACCTTCTGATGCAACTGTCCAAACAGTTGCAAAGAAAAGTGCTTTCTCAACCACAATTATTCTTTCATCAAATGTCCCTTCCAAAGGAAGAGCCTAAAAGTTAAACAAATTCCTTTCAGTGTACTATGTATGTGCTTTTTGTTGCTGCAGGTGGCAAAGTACCTGCTGGACAACAGCACAGTGATGGACGAGGAGAGCCTGTATGAAGCTTCTCTGAGAATTGAGCCCAAACCTTCATCGTGAAAAGAAATTATGTCATGATCAGATAGAGACTGCAGAGAAGGTTTCAACGTGTACATTTATCATTATTTGTATTAGACACAATAGGCTGTGCCCTCCTTGTATTTGCTTCCTAATGAATTCTGTGTATTATTGTTATTAGAGACTGAATAGAAGCCCACAGAGGTTTTATTTCTATAGTTATAAAGTATTTATATGTTCTTTATTGTCTTAAATACTAATTTATGACCTGTTTATTTTGCACTAGAGAGCAGATAGAAAGGAGTGTTTACAGACTTGATATTTTAGTATATCTAAATGGGCAACTGGAGTGTAACACAAATTTCTCATTCATGAGAATATGGCACTTTGTAGGAAGTCAAGAGTCTGCGGGAACTAGGTTTCAGGAAAGTTCCTGTTACAAAATTATTCAACTTGTCAAAAATCACACAAATGTGATTTTCAAGTGGCTGTACAATCACAGATTGTACATGGATTTTTAAGATAGCAGTCTACGTTGAACGTGACACTGCATAACAGTCAACAAAGTATCAAACTTAGAGGTTACTTTCCCAGAACTTAAAGATTCATTTTCCAAACTCAATAAACACTTTGTTGGAACTTTGGTCAAACATCATACTGACTTTCCTAAAACTGACCAGGTGCTTTCTAGGACCTTACTACTTACTAAGCCTGAGCTCAAAGGTCACTTTGTGGAAAATACAAGAGGCTTTCCTAGAACTTCAAGGTTACTTCCCTGCAAATACTAGGTACTTTCTCAGAACTTGGCAGTTACTGTCCTTCAGCTTCTTAGAAATTAGAAGCTACTTCCCAGAAATATGTTTCTTGTAACTTAGTAGTTACATTCCTGGGACTTACCAGGCACTTTTCATAGGTTTTTATGAAACTTTCTGGTTATTTCGCCAAAGTTACCATATACTTTCTGGACGATAACTCAAAAGTAATACATATCGTTATAAACACATGATTAATATCAATAGGTAGTATGTCCAATTCAGTGTTCGCTAATTTCACTGCATAGCATTCTGGGGTATGTATGTGGAGGAGAGGCTTTAACTGCTGAACATTTCACTTCCAGCTAAACAAGTTGAGTGGCATCAACTAACTCACTCACTCTTTGGTTACCTAGCAACTACCTGTTGTGCAGCAGCAGTTTATTGCTTCACCAATGTTTAAAAGTGCTTAAAAATAACAAAAGACATAAAAAAAGGGCATGCCACCAGTTAGGGAGTATTTCACATACTTAAAACAATAACAAAAAAACAAAAAAACAACAACCTAATCATTAATTATCAATATTGACTGATGTGAAACGTTCATATTGTGATACATTTTTCAGCCATATTGTCCAGCCCTACTTTATGGACATAGACAGGACTTTCCAAATTTTAAATTTTACCTTCCAGAACATACTTGGTACCTTACTAGAGGTTTTTTTGGAACAAACTAATTACTTTCCTTGAACTTTCAAAGTGCTTTCTTGGAACCTCCTTTGAATTTACTGGGGAAAAAAAAGATTCTGGGTACTTTTCAGAAACTACCAGGTTCATTTTGGGATTTAGACAGTTTACTTTCTGAAACTTACAAGATTTCTTCCTGGAATGTCCATCGAAATTCCAAAGTACTGGATTTCCCCACTTACTTCTTGAAACTTTGGTTACTTTACTAAAGTTCTAGAAAGTTTCTGTTAAGTTTAGGAAAATAATGTTTAGGTACTGGGAAAGGGTTTCTGAGTTCTTGGAAAGTATGTGATGTATTATGTAGTATTAAAACTACTAATGCATGACTGTTAATTTATATTAATTTTGAAACGTTTTAAAGCTGTTGTTCTCAGCTGATTAGAGGGAAAAGTGGGACTAAGGCAGTAGCGAAAGTTCAATCACAATTTGTTTTATGTAACCACTGGCTGTTTAACATGTAAGAAAAGATTACAGAGAAACAGAAAGTTTCTTTATAGTTTTGGATTTTTTTTTTAATGCTTTGCTTACTTTATTCCCCTGGTGGGCAGCGTCATGTATATACAGTATAAGCACCAGGCAATGTATGTAGCAAATGTAACAGATTTTGAGCCACTTACAGAAGTTAAAATTCTCAGCTTCAATATTCAGACGCAGAAAGTGCAGTCTTTCTGGTAAAATCCTCTTTTGTTAGTGCATTATGATTTTTGCCTTAATCATGAAATGGATTATATTCCACGAAAGTATTTAAACTTATTTGTTCTACAATTTGCCAATGAAATAAACTGACTGCATACAATATAATGTACAGACTGATGCATTTCCTAACATGCAATGTGTTCAAAGACACATCCCTAGAAATGTATTATCTTTATGATTGTTAAAAGCTATAATTACTCTCCTGTCTACGCCACTTTGAAACAAATGTTTAAGGCAACATTAGTGTACTACATTCTATTCCAACGTGTTAGCAGGAGCTACACAGTAGTATTGTTGTGCTTCTTGAAATATTTATATGTATTTTTTACAGGCTTTATATAGAGAGACACCTAAAGCTTAAGTGGCAGGCATGTACCACTTTTATGTGTTCAGATCAAATCTATATATATATATATATATACAGAATGGTATGTGCATTGTATTTAAACCCTACCTTTGCACCCTTCAATCCGCATCCTCCAACAGGAACACCAGATGTTTGCAGTGAGCAATACCCAGTGACATGAGAATTATCTTTCAGTCTATTTCAACAGCTTGAGTAGTATTTCCAGTTTTGTATAAAAGTGTACTCTGTCCTGATTACCTCTTGTTAATAAATCTGTTTTTTCTCAGGGGGCGAAATGTCTCTGGGCTTCTGTTTGTGCTTTTAAATTTGACCTCGACATTTGAACTGAACAATAATGTTTTGCTTTAGTACACTCACTGGGGGAGTTTGAAAATAGGGTCTATATACTGGAAGCTGGTTTGAGTTTGCATTGTGGTTATTTATCTACAATTAACATAGTTAAAGACAAAATTTGTTACCTTTAAAATGACTGCAGCAGGGAAATGTGCATACAAAAGTGTTTATACTACAAACATTTTATTGTGACTATAACAATTTGTCATTTTACACCCATAAACTGTAACGTTTATTGGTATAATATGCGATAGCAGAGACGACTAACTTTCTGTCACACAATTAAAAAGCATTAAAGGCCTAAGATCCAAAATTGATCATTCTTTGATAAGTCAATATGTTTGTTGGGAACATTCCTTTTTGTTATTCAATAAGACAGACTCCTAGAAATGGTACACTTTTCTCTTTCACCTGGATGATGTATATTAATGTATTATTGTATTTTACTCATTTCCTCTGTAATAATGTTTGATATTGTGTCACATTTTTAGCTGTTGTAATCTCAGACTTAGAAAAACAATCTATGTATTATTTGAGTTAATTTCATATCAGAGAGTGAAAAAAAAATATTTCTGAGGAAATTAATGTAAAATAATAATAAAAGTACCCCCACTGTTAATCAATGTTGTACAAACCCCATTTCACTTTAGGACAGTTCTTAGCTACAAAAAAATAAATAAAAAATTTCAAAAGATTGTATCATTCGAAGACATTTTTCCACAATATGTTTTTATTGTGTAGTGTCTCTTACATATACTTTTTCACATTTCAGAGGATTTTTAAATTCATGTTTAATTGAAATTGTGGAGTGTAAGTTAATTTTGGCAGAGAAAGTCTATTGATAAATGCCTACTAACTGTCCCATTGCTAGCTAATTAAGACTTCATTAAAAGGACACTGAAAAAACAGTATCTCAGCGCTTAACAGAACAAACAAAACTGACAGCGAGATTTAGGCCGAGTCTTCTTCACCCTCCTCATCATATTCTCCCTCCCCAGCAGTGAAATCCTGTTGCTGCTGGTCAAACACCTAATCATTCATTCTCCACTTCAGTGAACTCCATCTCATCCATACCCTCACCAGCGTATCGTCGGATGAAAACTTTGTGCCTGAACATAGCACTGAACGTCTCAGAGATATGCTTGAACAGCTCTTGGAAGGCCACACTGTTGCCAATAAATGTGGCGGCCATCTTGAGCACGAGAAAAGGAATGCCACGACTTCAGTCTTGATGTTGTCTGGGATTCAGACAAGAAACACAGTCCCTTGAGTTGCTGTTGTCTTTCTCAGTGCCATTCAACACCAGCTGAACAGTGCACTCACCTCGAAGTTTGGGATGAACTTTGACAGGTTCTGCACCATACTGGAAAACCTTATCAGTAATGCTTTATCCTGTGGGTTTTGGCATTTCTGTAATAGTTATGACCTTTTCTTTGTCTAGTTTTGGGCCTTCTATGCTGAGAGTATGACCAGTATACTGAATTTAAGCTATTCCAGTCTTGAATTTGTCTTTGTTAAGCTTGAGGTTGATGGTTCTTATCCTAAGAGCTGTCTCATTCTTTTGCCATGTTGTTTTCTGTCTTTTTCCCACTACAGAATATTGTCCATGATGTTCACAACTCCTTTGAGTTCCTCAGGTCTTTGAGCAATGCACTTCTGAAAAATGTAGTTACTAATGAGATTCCAAAAGGCAGTGTTTTTGAGTCTGCATTGACCAGTGTTAAATGTGCAGAATTCAGAAATCTCTTCACAGTTGAATTTGCCAAAATCCATCGTTTGGGTCCAACACTGAAAAGCTCCTTTCATTTTGCATCTTTACAATGATGTATTTCACTGCTCAAAATGGGAGGTCTTACTTCTATGTCTTTCAAAGGGAATAAATAGAAATCCCTTTGTTTTTGTCTTTTGTAATGCCACCACACTGTTAATTCAGTCAGGCTCTGTTTGTTTTTTTTAACAAGTGCCTCCATTATTTCCTATTCAGCTTTGATGTTTTTCTTAATGCTAAATGCTTTCATGGGTGGATGCACTACTGGAGTAACTGTGCGATCAATCTGAATGTGATGTCTTCCCAGTACACAGCCTAATCCCAAAAACACATCTAGTTACTCTTGCAGGACATTTGTTTCTCCTTTAAAGTTCACTTTAAATATTCTCTCTATCAGTCCATAAGTATACATGAATTTCCTCCCAATATAGCAGGTAGGCTGGCTTCTATCATCTGAAAGTCCAACTCATGTTCATTACTGTTGCAGTGACATTTCAACTTTACAATGTGCAATAGCACCATCTTGTGACAAGACTATGTCAGAAACCTAAAGCTAGATGATACATTATCTTTAGTTTCTTTTATCAAAATTGTACCAGGGAGAACATTGCGGTCTGTCCTAGTAGCAAATCTGAAGATTAAATATATTGGGGAAACATACAGGAAGATGTGCAAAAAATATAGCAGGTCAGATATAGCAGATTCCTCAGTAATGATGAGTGCGGACCTGCTGAGAGGTTTTGGAGTGCAGGAGTCGCTTCTGAATACCTTTTTTTGATTCGGTGGTGGCATTTGTCATATTTTATGATTTAGTAAGTAAATTGAAGTAGCAGCCTATCCACAGGTGAGAGGAAACGGTTAGATGAGCTAATCAGGAAGACCGTCTCTGTCATATGATGCCGCCTTAATCTATTGCAGGTGGTGAAAGACAGAAGAACTCTTGATAAAGTACTGAATGTCTTCCACTTCATCCATAAATTTGTTACAGAACTGGAGAGCTCCATCAGATAGTTTCAGCATGTTTTCTTTTTCTTTTTTTTTCACTTAATGTAAACAGTCTGTTGTTTTGAACTTTTATGGTACTAATCCCAGCCAGCATGCCTAGGTGGGCCCCATGTGGGGACAAGGAGGGCAGACTATATGGGTCCCATATGGGTTTGTCCGCAGGTTCCACGATGGCCCCACATGGGTTTGCCCATGTAGGGCCAGAGCCCACATGGGCCCTGCATGGGCCCTATATGGTGGTGGCCCACATGGGTTTTGTCCAATTAGGGCCCATGTAGCACCCATGTGGGCTGTGGCCCTACATGGGCAAACCCATGTGGGGCCATCGTGGAACCCGCGGAAAAACCCATATGGGACCCATATAGTCTGCCCTCCTTGTCCCCACATGGGTCCCACCTAGGCATGCTGGCTGGGAATGACTTTGTATACAGCTTTCTAAATGACTGCACAATATTATTTTTCTTGTATATTTGTCCTAACTGCATTCTATTCTTCTTCTTTTTGTTTCACTGTTTTGTGAATATGGACGCTCCCACTGACGTTATATTAACTTGGTGCTGTGACTCTGGAATTTCTCCACTGTGGGACAATAAAGGATATTTCCATTCCATGCAAAAGTCTAATAGTCCCAGAAGAACACAAGAACAGAACTAATAAAAAGCCTTTTAAGAAAGTTTCTGTAGATGTGTGGTATTAGATTGTTGTTTTTTTTTTCGAGTTATTCGATGTTAACTAGATTTCAGAATATAGTGTTTCTTTGTAGCTTGCATGCGCTGATTCCTATTCTTAACCGGTAGGTGGTGGTATTGCATCAAATTGTTGTTTGCTAACACGGCCATTGCAAAGCAAGAAGAAGCAGGCTCCTCCTCCTCCTTCTCCTCCTCCTCCTCTTGTTGCACAAGAGAAATGGGAGGGATTTGTTACAAAACTTATACACCGTGTGGCGGCAAACAGTTTGCGCCTCCGTCTAGTGTGAATGTTAAAGTCCACAGCTGTGCAATCAGCTTTAACAGCTGGGATTTATTCACCCAATTTACTGAGTGTAAGGACATGTCTACCAGACAAACAAAACGTGAAGCTACTATGAAGGTACAGTAACTGTCTGTTTCTCTTTCTTTGTGACTCTTTTTATGTGATGAACTTTTGTGTAACACGTTTCTCTGCTCACCGGTGAACAGTACTTGACTCCAGATACCAATGCAACAGTCCGACGGTCATCTCGGAGGGCTGTCGCCCCTAAACGGCTCGACTTTTCTCCAGACATGGCAGATGAAACGGTGGCGAAAAAAGTAAGTTCAGGCAGGGAATGGTTTAGTCAGTTATGTTGGAAATCTGTTCGGTAATAGGTCCGCATTTTGTCTCGATAGAAAGCAAAAACCAAAAAGGAAATGCCAGAGAAGAAGAGGATAAAGGACGAAGATGAATTGGACCAGACGGTAAGTACACCAAACTTTTTACGTTCATATCAGATGTAATGGGGGACGTATATTCTGTGTGTGAATGTGTGGATGATGTCAATATGGTGTCTTTGCATAACAGAATGATGGAGGGCTGTCTGCATACGAACTGGAGCGCCTTGAGAACATCAAGAAGAACCAGGCTTTTCTGTCCTCCATCAACTTACTCCAGGTAGATCGACTGGTTTGTTGCTGTCTTGTGATAACATTTCCTCTGTTAAATCATGACTTTCACAAGCAAGCTACTGAGTAATAAAAAAGATAAATTTTGAATTTTAAACCTCAAGTGCATCTAAGCCAGATGAAACATGATGCATTACTTTTGAATTCATATCGGTAGTTAAAATGCATAAAATAAAAGGTATTCTTATAGCAAAATAAAGGCAGTTATTGTTGGTAAATATGCAACTCTGGTCCAACATGTCTTTAATATTGAACCCCTGAATCGAGGTGCTTTTCATCTACTTTTATTGAAGATGTCAACAACTTGCCTGCAGCTTTATTTCAGATTCGTTTCACTGTGACAGTTGTAGAGATTGTTCCAGATGTTCTTTTTGACTAGAAATAAAACTGGTGTTTTCTTTTTTCATAAGGCCAGAGAGGATTTGCATCAGACCACACGACCAAAGCCATCGCAGCGAGGTTTGAGGTATGGTCAGCTAAAACTCTGACTGCTCATTTCAGAATTCAACTTTAAATTATTTTCTGGTTGAAAGAAACTTGGGTAAATTTTGGTTTAGTCAGCAATGGTTGCTAAAATGCAAACTTTGTTAAATGGCAGTTTGTCAAAGTTTCATGGCTTTCCAAAGTACTATTCATTTATTTATTTTTTTTTTATGTAAAAATATTCTCTGGCAAGCTTTTGCATTACGTTTTACCAGTCCTAGCTCTTTTTCTTTGTCTCTTATTTTTTTTTACATTTTTAATTTTAACATTTATTTGCAGGCCTCAGTCAGCTGTTAAGGAGGCACTTCCCCCTCGTAAATCCCTACGCCTTCAGAATAAACCAGCAGAGAAGTTGACTCTTCCCAAAGAACCTATTGATTCGCTTCACCCTGATCTGGTATCATGTAATAAATGTTTACTACTGAAATCCCTTCAGTAGTTGTGTATTGCATTCTGGATTTTCTCTTACTTATTTAGTTTTTTCTTCTTCTTCTTCCACTAAAGGCCAGGATATTAAAGAAGCCCAGTGGCGCTCTTCACATGAATCCCATAAATCAGGAAGGGGGTTTCAAGCTGCCACCAGAGCTTCGACAGCTCTGCTCGGAGGTAAGAATTGCATATGTTTCCTTCTTATTGTCCTGATTTAACCTTTTTTGGAATAGAATTATATGTTTTACTCTGATATCAAAACTTTTCTCTTGATTTTCTTTTAAAACTTAAGAAGCAAATGATTTCAGCTTGATATAAAATCTGAAAAGAAAAGTTTTGTCTTGGTTTTTGGTTTGAAACAGTGGCTTTTTTTTAACAGGACTCAAAGGAGGAGCAGATGAAGCTTGATTTAAAAGAGTGAGATTATGTTTAGTTTTTATTTTAAATGTTTAGTGCATTTTTGACAATTTCTCAGGTGACAAAGATGTTCTGCTCCTGGCAGGAAATGATAAATGACTGTAATGTCTGAACACAGGTACATTTCTGCTCTGAAAAGCCTTAAGATGAGGGAAGATGATGTGGTCAAAGTGGTGAAAGATCGCATCTTCTCTGCAGCCTTCCATCCTTGCAGCAGCAGTCTGTTGCTCGCTGCTGGAGACAAGTGGGGAAAAATAGGACTGTGGAATATGGTAAGTTGCCCTTTTGCCTTGGTAAGACGAAGATTTGCAAATGTTTTCTCACCCCTTTAACATTTTGTGAACTTAAATTTTTATGTGTCATAATTTGAAATAAAAGCTGGACTTGCAGCTTTCTTTCAACAACAATTTTCTTCTTGCCAATTTCCCACAAAATCCAGACTTACTACTTGCAGGACTAATTTTAGTACCTACATATTCTCCCAGCTTAGTGGTTGATCATTGCAGCTCCCTATGATTTACCTGAGGTCCTTTGGCTAGTTGTGTGTTTTTTTTTTTTGTTTTTTTTTTTTTTTTTTTTTTAGGCCTTTAAAAAAATGTTTTTTTTTTTTTTTT
>NW_015114661.1:70303-110213 GCF_001443285.1 Poecilia latipinna
TTGGCTTGTTTTTTTTTTTTTTTTTTTTTTTTTTTTTTTTTTTTTTTTTAGCACTTTAAGAGAATGCATTAATTTATTTAATTATTTTAAAACGATCATAAGCCACTCTCTACCGTGGATCAACAGATTTTTTTTATTTTTACTTTTTAGAAACTGTTCTGCTGCTTTGGGAGATATCTTTCAGGCTTAATTTATTAAATATGTGTGCATATTTCAAACTCCCTCTGACCTTGAAATGATCTATAATTCACTTTCACGGGAAGCATAGCAGAGGGATGCAATTGTTATTAAATCTTGATTTAGTATTCTCGTGACAATGTTTTTTTTTAAAGATATTTTAACTTCATGTAGTTCACATACACTGAATTAAGATTTTTTTTCTCACTGCTTGAAGTTTAATCAGATCAAACTTCTCTTGCTTTTTTGGATCAGTTAGAATTACAACATTTTTATCTATTTGCTAAGTGCCACAATAACAAGAGAAGGAAAATGTGAAGCATTTCTTACCTTCAAATCCAGAAGTTTATTCTTCAGTGTAGCATTGCCTTTGAACTCTGACTTAGGTCAAACCTTCTGGGTTTCCTTCTACAAGCAAAATAAAGATGTGTGTGTCCTTTTTGACACATTCATGCAGTCTCAGCTCATACTGTACGTCTTCAGCATAATCCCACCCACACTCTACTCTCTTTATTTCCAGGCCAATATTTAAACAATTTTCTTCATACATGTTTGATGTAATTATTCATTTTTTCTGTGCATCAGGGTGCTGAATGGGGCGATGACGGTGTTCTGCTCTTTGAGCCCCACTCTAGACCGGTGGGCAGCATGGCGTTCTCCAGGTGTCATCCTAACCAGCTGCTGAGCGCCAGCTACGACGGATCCTTGCGCTGCATGGATGTAGAGAAGGCCGTATTTGATGATGTACGTACAGTTATAAACCGTCAAGCACATTTGTTCAAAAATATAATGTTGATTCTGAAGTTATCCATACCTCTGGTAACTCTACCCTCCTTCTGTTGCTAAGATATTCAGACCTTATGTGAAAGGTTTTTTTTGTTCCAGGTGTATGACATTGATGATGGCCTGAAAACGTTTGCCTTCATGTCACATGACTGCTCAACCCTTCTGGTAGGGAACTGGTTTGGAGAAGTTGCCATCGTCGACAGGCGAACTCCAGGGTAAGGCTTCACTGTTCACAATAAGTGTTCATGTTTGTTACTCTTTTTTTATTTACTGTTTTACTCTTGAACATTGTAATTTTTCTCAGTAAATCGTCTTTGTAACAACTTCATTGTCCTTGAAGAAACTCCCATGAGTCTCTTCACTCCCTAAACACCAAGGCTGTTCGCTGTGTAGACGTCCATCCTCTCCAGATGCAGTACTTTGTTGCAGCAGAAAGCAGGTAATTATTGTATCACTGATTTCTTCCATCGTTTTGAGTTTCCATTTTGCTTTTTCACATGATCAGATTGTTTTCTTTTTAAACTTTTTTTTTTTTTGTCTACAGGACAGTAGGTATCTATGACTGCAGATACTTGAAGACCCAAAGCAAGGCAGTGGCTCACCTGAATGGGCACGCTCTAACCATCACCAGTGCTTATTTCTCACCTTGCACTGGAAACCGAGTTCTCACCTCATGTCTGGACAACCACATAAGGTGAAGCAAACAAGCTGTTAAAGCACTGAGGGTTTTCACATCTTCTGTTACAACCACAAACCTCAATGAATTTTATTGGGTTTTATGTGATGGACCGACACAATTTGGAGCACATTTGTAATGTGGAAGAAAAAGAATATCTGCTTTTCAAATGTAAAAAATCTGGAAAGCTACTAGTTTGTAGAGCCACGTTTTACTGCAATCACATGTTTATGTCTTTTGGGTTGGGCATTCCACATTTAGAGAGTGGAGCTTTTACTTATTGTTTTTTTTTTTTTTTTGTTTTACCTGATGGTTCAAACTCAGTCTGATTGAATGGAGAATGTCTGCGAAAAGCAGTTAAGTCTTGACTGATTCTGCCACCACCGTGCTCCAACATAGAGCGGCTGTGTTCAAGGTAATGTGTAGTGTATGTTTTCTCTGAGGTGGTGAAAACTTATTTTTTGTGGAGCCTACCCTAGTTTAGTCTTTGCCACTGAAATGTTTGGTTTGTCACTTGGTCTTTATGCTAATTGATGTCAAATTTCTGAGGCCTTCACAGAACAACTGTACAATATGCAGAAATTATTTACCACACTGTTGAACTTTAATAATTCAGAACTTGTCAAGGCTATTGGATACTCTGATTTTCTGGGTTATATTTCTTTAAAACTGAAGGCAGCGTAACATTTTCTTTCTACTTAACATTTTAATTTGGTCTGATGACGGAAAAATCTCTCAAACAATAAAATACATTGGGGCTGTGGGTTGTAACATGCCAGGAAAATGAAGACGTTTAAGGGGTATAAATACTTAAAATATTCCAGAAACTGTCTTTTATATTATTGTGTTCTTATTAAATTTATAGGATATACGACACATCTTCGTTGACTGCTGAAACTCCCTTGATTAAATCCATCAGGTATGTTCAGGATTTATTTGCATTTTAAATATTTTCCTGTACTTCATGTTGGGTCCTGATCTAACTATGCAGCATGTTTCTACCTCTTGGATTTGCAGTCATGACATGCAGACGGGCCGCTGGCTGTCGAAGCTCTCGGCAGTGTGGGACCCCAAGCAGGAGGACTGCTTTGTGGTAGGAAGTATGAAAAGACCCCGGCGGGTGGAGGTGTTCCACGAAAGCGGGCGATTGCTGCACTCCTTCATGGATGAGAACCTTGGCACGGTGCTGTCCGTCACCGCCTTTCATCCCACAAGAAATGCTCTGCTGGGGGGAAATTCATCAGGACGCATGCACGTCTTCCACAGCTGGAACGAAGGCCAGTGAGTTTTCAGCCATGATCCCTGGGTGAGATGAGTATTGTAGGAAAGATGCTGCCAAAAATAATTAGAAGAGTCTTAAAATGGGCCAATTTAACAAATGGTATCTATCATATTCTGTACTTGGTCCATTCCAGATGTGTTGCACCTTTTTTTTTTTTTTTTTTTTTTTTAAGATTGTTGCTCAGACTTTCATAGTCTGACTTCTCAGGGCCCTTTTGTTCACAGTTCACCGAGTTGCCCATGCAACTGCCTGTGTCCTGCTTCTATGCATCTCATACATGGATTATTGGTGTTAATATATTAATTCCTTTATTGTTCTCTTCAGAACTTTTTTTAATGTTGTATCCTCTATAAAGAAGATGACTTCCTCATTCTTTGAAACCTGTCTTTTTGATTTAAGGCTAATTTGGAGGGAGATTTGACCACATGCCTTCTTAGTTTTACAGAAATGTGACTATTGTGGTTTATTTGTTACTTTGAACAAGACCACCATGTACTTCAGCATATTTAAACAAAAAATGTTGCACTTTTTTTTTTTTTTTTTTTTTAAGTTACGAAAGTTTGAAAATGCAGTAAGTCAGCTGCTTTTTCTGGAACTGTTTTGTTTTTTAATGTTTATATCTTTGTGATGTTTACATAAAAGCAATAAAGTTATGCAGTGAACATAACTTCTGAAGATAATTTTATTCCCAAATTCTGTGTCACTTCAAGGGTGCAGCAGCTTGACAAATTTTAAACAAAAATATTATGTGGTTGACCTGAATTATTTATTATAAGTCGGTAATCAATGTTTTTATTCAGTTCTTGAATGTTTTATTAGTAAAATTTAAACTGCATTTAAATCAACTACGAGATTTAAAGTATGAATATTGTTTATTCACAGATTACACTAGTCTTCAGTCAATAATAGGAGAAAGCAATCTTGTTTAGAGGAACTGAATGCAGAACATAATGCTTACAGAGACATTGGCGTGTGCTGGACTTCAATACAAGAAGAAAGATTACAGTAGGAACGTGTTTGACACCTAAATCCTGTCGACATGTTTTAGTAAGAAGAAAGCTAGTAGCATGATAGCTGAACTGATTCTGCAGGTAATGTGCCAGCTCAAGTTTGAAACATTCAGTTATCCATTTTAACTTCCTGGACAAATCAAACTGCATTGTACAAGTGGACACAGAGTATTTTCTTTTTTTTTTTTTTTTTTTGCAATAAAATATATAAATTTTGTACTAAAGGCAAGTGAGAATTCAATGGGTTCTCCTTTTGAACTCTTGAAAACAGACTTTCACAAAAAAACATTTTGCATTTAATCAAATTGCATAAATGAATCCGATTTATAGAGAAGACAAAGAACAAAAGTGGATTTTACGTTAAAAGGTTTTTCCAAGAACACGGACCAAAATCTGTTCCAAACATGCCTCTACAGTATTCTTTGATGCACCGTAAATGTTTAGCAAGCCTTGAAGGCAAATATTTGCATTTAACGAGTCGGATATTTTTACTACAGAATCTGAAACATTTAGAGTCCTGTTTTGTTATAGGACAGGGGTGTCCAAATTTAGTCGCTTACTTTTAAATGCATTCTTTCTCCAACACAATTTGCTTGACTAGAGGACTAGACTTGGGCACCCCTGATTTAGCACATTTTATTACACATAAACACAAATGTAAGCAAAAAGCAAATGTTCCTGCTTGATTGGCCATTTCTTTGTTTTTATAATCCTGTTTGGTTCAAACTGAATTAAAGCTTAAATATGAGTAGCCTACTGAAATGTGCAGTTGAAACCAGATGTATACATGGACTGTGTAAAAAAAAAAAAAGAAACAAAAAAAACAGAATAAATCTTTCCTATTTAGGTTAGTTTTGCTGACCTAAAGGCCAGAATGAGATCATTTCCTCACTTTAACTTTCTTCACAGTCAGAAGAACCTTAAAATGTGGTTGCATTTCTTTTAAACTAATTGACATGTTTTCCACGAGCTGTAAGCAGCTTGCTGGGATTTTGGCCCATTCCTCCTGACATAATTAGAGCTACTGAGTCGATCTGTAATTCTCAAACATTGGCTTTGTTTTTCCTCCGGTGGGAACAATTGTCATTATGGCCAAACGGTTCAATTTCAGTTTCATCACAGGACATTTTTTTATACAAATATGGATATTTGCAAGATCCAAACTAGCTCTCTAATGTTGCTTTTTGAGTAAGGTCTTTTCCCTTGCAGAGTGGCCTTTCAGTCCATCGTGGTGCATGACTTGTTTCACTGTGGATATTAACACTGATCAGCTTCAGAGAAGATCCACACAGGAGCTTTAGGTTTTCATCTGACTGCATGTTACATGGAGACAAAATGAAAAGTCATTTTTTGTTTTTATTTAGTGTATGTAAACATGGTTTCAACTGCACAAATATCACTGTAAGTATGTTACTGAAACTCTCTAGAGCTACAAAGTAAAAAGCAGCAATTTGTTAATATATATATTTTTTAACCATGTAAAAGCAATAAAATTCATATCTCTGTCCCTAGGAAAGGTTGATTTTTCATTTGGAAAAAATGTAAATTACACAGTAACCATCGATCCTATTTACCTGTCTATATCTAGAATTTCTCAAACAATAAAATCATATCGCGTCTCTTTTTAAAGCATAATGTTCCACATCTGCTAATACACTTCACTGGCACGCAGCATTTGTTTTGCTTTGTTTTTTTTTTCATCCTGAGGACAAACACTTGACTGTGAACACTGACTTTTGGAGTTGATGTTTTTTTTTGTTTGTTTGTTTTTTGGAAAATAAAGACACATTTTAGGTTTGCTTGCAAAAAATTAGAGTAATAAGGCTGAAGATGGTCAGCAGACTAGAAGAGCGTTCATCTGTTGATGCAAACAGGCTGTGAAACAACAGAGGTTTCTTTGGTAGGCGTGGCGATGAACAACGCTGTGTTAGATATAAACAATGACTGCTTTCTAATGAGTGCCTTAAAAACGTTTTTTGTTGTAAAAACATGTCACAGCCACTGTGAGGAGGCGTCCATAGGTTAAACTGACGGCAATTTGTACAAAAATAAACACGATTTAAATCTACTAAACCTTAAAATGAATGCATGATTTTAGGAACAGCAGGGTAACACAAACTTAAATGACTCACTTCTGTAGGGTTCTGACATAAAACTATCTCTTAACACTGTGGGAAAATAGCACAAAGTTTTCAAATTTTACAAAGTCAAATTTCCTTAGGTAGAAAGTATTTTGGATTTGTAACATTATTGCACATCAAGATGAACTTTCTACAGATTTTGAGAGGAGAACTAACCAAAAAATCTTGACTACCACAACATTAGTTTTTCCTTCAAACTACAGCAAAGTGGCACCAACTCTTCACACGGAAACTGATTGTGTTATTTGGCTCCTATTTAATAAGCAGTAAACTTATAACTTGGATATCTTGTATGTATTCTTACGAAAGGCTTATTTTATTTTGTAGACTTTGATGGTCCAGTACTGTTTGGACTAAAATGATCATGTGAGAACACCTGACGAACACCTGAACATGGACACAGTTAAACTGACAAACATTGTTCAAACCAGCTCACAGGGTAGCACCCCCATCACTCTGAATCATAAAGTGATGATGAATAACTGTATGTAGTTGTTTTAACTGAGTATAAACAGATTATCTGGTTCAAAACTTGTTTAATTAATCACTTTATGATGTTTCTCACCCTTGCACATGTCTTCTACTGGCAGCCTAAACACGACCTTCAACTTTTATGGGGACTGTTGGTAAAAATGCACAAAAAGCCCTGAAACAAATTTATCTTTTGTTTAAGTAGCATAATTTCACACCGAATACGTTAGAAAATCATTTTAATTTGAGGACCCGGAAACTATTGATTATAAGTTATAGTTTCCAAAACACTAACCAAAATAAAAAATAAAAAAAATCTAAAAATGCTTCTATTACATTTATATTTTGTAGGGATTATGAGAATTGACAATAAGTTTGGCACGGCTGATTTTGCAAAAAATCAAAAATAAAACCAAGTACATATTACAAATGAATTTGTTTTACACTGCTAAAGAAGTGAATTAAAACTCGATCAAACGTCTGATCATGTATGAAATTATGCTAATGCAGTGAAAGATTCAAGGCTTTTTGCACATTTTTATGAAGGATTACCAATAATTATCGAGGTGGTTGTTTATCATTCAGGTCATTATTGGTTTGATCAAACTAATCACCTGTTTTGTTCTATTATTTTGTTTAATCTCTCTTCATAACCATTCCTTAACTCTCAGGTCATCCTCTCTCACAGTAATGATATGAAGTATAAATTAATAGAAAAATAAAGGCAACTATCTCTGGCTGAACAAGCGAAGCCTGAACGACTTTGATCAAAGCTTTGATTCACCCTGCTTTTGTGACTTTGTGTAAAAATAAAATACCTTAAAATGACCTGGATTTCTAAAATAAAGTGTGATTTTTTTTTTTTCCTACGTATGTAGTGATAGTCATACATTATAATCACGGCAGTTTGTGGCTTGTGACTGGAACTCCTTCCTGGGAGAAGCAGAGCTGATATAAACAAAGCTGTCGCATTCCTCTTATTTTCTCCTGTACTGCCCCGTCTCTGTCCCCGGAGGTCTGTGTTAAGTCATGGACTCTCCTCCGTCACTTCACCTCATTTGCTAACAAGAAAACCGCCCATCCATCGTAGCTTACAGGCGAACCAGCGCCGGAGAGGACAGAAATACTCAAAGTGAAACTGCTGGAACTCTGGTGTCTTGCGGATGTCCCTCAGGAAGGCTATGTCCAGGTCGGACTCGGTCAGCATGATGAGCAGCAGCAACAGGGCGAACAGCAGTCCGATGGTGACCAGGAACAGGCGCAGCACGCTTAACACGAACTTGTTAAGATCCTCTACATCAGCGCCTTGTGAAGGCCTGCTACGGACCGTGCGCGGTGCTTTCCTGCCGGGCCTGAACTCCCCCCCCTGCCCCTCCTTCAGAGCCCTCGCCTCCAACTCCTTCTCCTCGTCGATGCTGCAGGGTGCGCCGTTGAGATGGCGAGCTGAAGGAAGCTCCACGCCGTCCTCTGCTACAGGAGTGGGCAGCACGCTGTCCGAGGGGCTGTAGGTCTCGTCGGAGATCACTCCTGACGTGCTGGCCTCGCTCCTGTCCTCCAGGTGGCCCCGGCTGGACATGAAGGAGTCACCATGGGAGACGGAGCGCACCGGCGTGGAGTGGGCGCTGTCTCGAAGAGACTCTAATCCTGAAAACACGGATTCAGAGATTATCCAATTAAACTCGGTGGTGAGATTTCAATCAAGGATGTAAAGTCAAAATTTCTAACCCTCCTATTTGTTTTTAATTCTTTCACTATGTCCATTAAGAACAGCATAAGATCTGCCATTGCACCACCATTGATGCACCAAATTCTAGCCATGCCGTTTACTTGAAAGCTCAAATTGATACCCATCAGACAAGCAAAACTTTTCCAATAGTGCTGGTATGTTTTTGGCTGATTCACTATTTAATAAGAAATTAAACAAATGTATCACATAATGTTCCTGATAAGTGTACACATGTAGTCTTCTTTTAATGGTAACTAAAATGAAAAGAAAACACAAAAAGTTGGGTGATTGTTATTTTAGATGATCATGTATGTGGTAATAATGGACTGGTTCTATTGTTTTGCTGATGTGACAAATTGATGGCTTAGAAATGCAAAGGAAGTGTTTTATTAACACTTTGGTGTAATTAAAAAGTTATCAGCCTGATAATTACAGTGTAATTAAAAAAAAAACCAAGGCAAGACAAGGTTGACTTCAACGCTCTGATTTCTTGTAAGTTAGAACATTTTAGCCTGCCTGCAGAGAAACTAATTGCTCATTACAAACCGCTGACAATATTTCCCTTATGAATATGATTAAACTTTTTTGTATATTTCTGTGAACATATTCCATTGGTATATAAGTGACATTCTTCTAAAGCACTGATTTTCATCGTTTGTTTAATTTCCGATATTGAATCAAGTGACTTGCTGCAGTTATTGTAAAACATGACTGTAAATGTATTAGAAGGGGTTATTACCATTTGATAAAGATCACATTTGTATTAGGTGGTTACATTTTTTCACTGCCTTTAAACTCAACTGCTGCTTTGCACATGGATGATTTCAGATGTGCAGCAGTCCTTTGTCATGACACCAAGTCTGAATCAGATTTGCTTTAGAGCTATAATTAGGCGGTTTTCAGACATGTATATATTTGCCATTTAAAAACTTGAATGCTCTTATTGTTGGAATAATTGGGCATTTAAAAGATACCAATCTAAACTCTTCCTTTTGGCCTTTTCCTTGTCTGCGGGGAGTTATTTCTTTTTGTAGAAACCCGTTTATCCAAGCAATTTAAAGTTTAAAGTTGCCCCATGGTAACAACTGACTCTGCTGTGTGGCTTTAACACTCCTTTATGGTTACCCTTGACTCCTTTCCCTCCTCTATAATTAATCTTTTTTGCGGTTGCAGTTTTGGCCCAATGCCCTTTTGTGACAGGTTTGTTGTGGTTTCATTTTTCACTTTCTAATGACTTTGATGAAACTTTTTTCTTAATTTATTTGTCTGTTTATTCTTGCAAATGCTTTGCAGATTATTTGATTTTCTGTCTGAGAAAATCAAATACTGTCTGTCGTGTAATTTAGAGCATTTGAAATTGCGATACAAAAACATTTATGGTTTCATCACAACGTAACATAGTGTCTTACAAGGTTTTGAATATTTTAGCTAGATTTTTTTTTGAAGAAGAAAATACATCTTTATATATCTCAACTACTTAGTTGAGATATATAAATAACAGGACATTTTTGTCACATCTAGAGTCAGTAGTAAACAGATTTCTATAGCTTCTAAAGTTCATTTTTTTGTCACTCTCCAGGACCAGTTGTATTTTTTTGGAAACTCCCATTTTCTTTTTAAATTTTACTGTTCTTCTATACATTCTCCAATAATTAATTATTTTCATAGTGCAGTTAATTCTGTGACTTTTTTTTGTAATCTGTTTCCTGATACATGAAATAGATTTATTATAATTTTACTGAAAACATTTCACATCAATTAGAAAAAAATGCAATTTTAAAGTGGGTGTATTTACTTTAAACAGCGTCACCAGCATCAACAACAGTTTTGTTGTTGATGCTGGTTCTTTGTGCATTTGGATTAAGTTCTAAGATCAGTGTGTTCCCTCAGTTTTTAGTTTCTTTCTGTCTTTGTGTTTATTATTCAGCTCGCTTCAGGCCGCCTGTTTGCTCTCTGCCGCTGCTGTTCTCAGTCCTCTGATCGGCTCAGCTGCATCCAGTGTCATTCTCCATTTTTTTTGTCCCCAGTGGAAAAAGTTTGGACACCACTGCGTTATGCAAAACTTCTTTTTCCCTCATTTTAAGTTGTTACATGATCAGATCAATCACTGAATTAGTCTTTCATCAGAAAAAAAACAATCCATAGAAAACACAACCAGCTGGGTTTTTACCTGCAGCGTTGGCTTGTGGCTGACTGTAGCCATGAAAGGAGGGTGGGACAGCTAGCCTGGACGGAGATTTGGAGTTATGTCCTGACCCAGAACCAGACCCTGAGGTGGAAGATCCTCCAGGGAGGGCTGGGAAGAGTGGCAGCACCCCCAGAGCTTTGCCCAGGAGTCTGGGTCCCATAGAGAGCACACGCACCTTAACTTCCCGATAACAATGGTTGATCATACGCAGGTGAACGTTCACCTTGGTCTTGATCTGGATAAGACACTTCACCATGATTTTACTCAAAGAAAGAACCTCAGTGCAGCTCCTCTGGCCTTCTTTTAACCTTGTCTTTCTTCTTGTTGCCTCTGCTGATTTTATCCTCCTGCAGTCAGACTGTACCTCCGAGTGTAGATGGGAAAGTGAACAGCCTTCCCCCGTCTCTGCTCGGTTGGTCACACAAATTGCCCAGCAAGCTGGGAGAGATAGACGAATCGTAGAGCGGTCAGATAGTGACAGACAAGGCCAAGGAATGTCCACCTTCCCTCCTCCCTGCTGTCAGCTGGGACATAGACAGCATGACCCCTGACAGCAGGAGCTATTTTCAAGGTGTGATATTATTACCAGCTGAAATACCAGAGCAACAAAACACAGGCGGGTCATTGTAGGAATATTTAGGTGATTGGTGAAACCCTGTAGTCTCTGACAAGAGGAAGGCTTGTTTGATAAAAGACTCAGCACTGCAAATAGACTTAGCTAAAAGTTTATTAACCTGAACAAGCTGATCAACAAACGGAAAACTCTCAATGGAAGCATTAACCAAAGGTTAATAGCCAGTTGGATGGGAGAGGGGGCAGTAAATGGCCTTTATAAAGTGACTGCAAGAGTTTCTCTTGGCAAAAACAATGCTTGAGGGAGCAGGTTGATCGGTGCCATTCAGGGTTTTTTTTTATGTTTCAGAATGTATTCACAGAGAAAGAATACACACCATGTGTGTGTGGTTTAAAAGGTTGTGTTAAAAAGACCCTATGCTTGATGTAGACGTGTATTACCAAAAGCATTCATCACAAAAGAAGCCAAGAGGCCCGGAGTAACTATGGAGGAGATGCATAAATTAACAGCTCAGGTGAGAGGTTCTGTCAACATTGCCACTATTAGTTGGGTCAGTCCATAAATGGAAGAGCAGTGGGAGGAATGCCATTGCTAAAAGAAACCCAATATTAGTCATATTTAAAGGCTTATTACAAGCCTTGTGAGGGAAACACTAAACATGCAGAAGAAGGTGACATGAGGAGGATGAAATTTGGCCATCACACATTACGCTGCTTGAGAAAACCAACACTTCGCATCGTCCTGAACACACCAGACCCATGCTTTTCTTCAGCAACAGCGGGGAAGCTGGAGACTATTCAGAAGACAAATTAAGCTATAAATTTATTCAGCATGTCAACGGGCCTCATCAGTATACACAGCCTCAGCTACAACACAATGAGTTCAGTCAAAGACTACCTATGTGGTCTAGTCTAAAATCTGTGGCAAGACCTGAAAATTGCTGTGCACAGGTGATCTTCATCCAATGTGAGCTCAAACTGTTTTGTGAAGAACACTGTGAAAAGTAGTTACAAGTATTAATCAGGCAAACATGATGTTGAAGATTTTAACACAGTAACCAATAGAACTAAACTATCCCTGACCCATTTCACTCACATGTTCAATCCTGTTGTTGTGATGCTGTCTGAAGTGTCACTAACCAGTCTATAACCTTTGTAATACTTTAAGTGGTGACTCCTTTTATTGCGTACCACTGCTATGTTTTCCCTCTAGCCTCATGCATGCATGTGTGTGTGGGTGTGTGTGTGTGTGGGTGTGTGTGTGTGTGTGTGCGTGCGTGTGAGTGTAATTACCTTCCATGATGGAGATGTGTACAGCTCTCCTTCGGGTTCGGGGCACGCTGGTCAGACGAGGACCGTGAGTGATAGATGGACAGCTCCTGCTGGGAACCATACCAGCCCTGAGGTCAAAAACAAGCAAACAAAGCAATAAATACATACACATAAATATACAAAATCCCATTTACACAAACACAATTAAAGCAACAATACAAATAAAAATGTGACCTGTGGATCTCAGGGGGGTCCCTCTTGATTCTGGCACTTTGTTCCATCACTTCTTTTGCAACCTTTCCACTACAAACAGAGATTAAAATATTGGTTCCATATTATCCTCTCCAGACAGTCAAATGTATGGAGAGGATAATATGCTAATGTAATTATGCTTTTTATGAGTATTTTATTCATAATTACTGTGCGTTTACCTGTATCTAAAGCGACTACCCTTGAAGAAGAGATTGCTACTGGACACAGTACGAACTTGACTTGACTTCTCCAACCTGTGAGCCAATGGAAAAAATGAATCCAATATACAGAGCTCTACAAATGTATTCACACCACTTCCACAGTTTTTTCATATCCAGACAAAATATATATATTTTTTTCATATCTTGTCTGGTTGGAACCAGATCAAAGTGCAACTTAATTATGCCAGGGAAGAAACAGGATATCTGGTATTTCTTACAAATCGTATTGTAGTGATTCAGTAAGATGTGGGGTGCACAACCACCAATTGGTCTGTCGTTAAATTCTCTAAACTGAGGTGTTAATGTCTGCAGCTCCTCCAGAGTTACTATCTTTAGTTGCTTCTCTCCTGGCCTGTTTTGCTAGTTTAAGAGAATAAGTATGTTTGCAGCTGTACTTCATTCCATCTTTGAATGGTGGGTTGAACAGTGCTCAGTGAGTTGTTGAAAGTTTGAAATATTATTTTGTAACCTAACTAACCTCTTTAATGTCTGTCAAGAACTTGTTTCCGTAAGGTTTTTTGAAAACAGGGGACTATTTTACTTTACATTTCACAACCGTGTGCTACTTTGTATTGGGCTGTATTATTTAATCTTTCTGCATAATCTTACATGTCTATAACTTGTCACTTACTTATAGAAGGCCTGGTTCTCCACTCCACACTTCCACAGATGCTTGCAGGCTTCTGGTGTGGGTGCGAAGTATGTAAGTATAATCTTTCTGTCCTGTAGCAAAACAAAATTACAATATTTTCCTTCATATCTGTATTTTTTAAAGGAAGCACAAGTGAGAAGGGGTGTTTTTAAAAATCAAACTCATTTGACTTTCGGTGTTGCACAGATTGTGTGGATACATTTTCATGGAGAATTTTCATACCTCATTCTGAGTTGCATATATATGGAATGTCTTTGCTTCAAATTTAAGTTTGGTTACCTCCTCCCTGAGGTAGAGACAGAATAAATAAGGAATGAATGGGTAGAAAAATAAAGAACAGCAAATTAGGAAGAGCAGACAAAAGCTGAAATGTCAGGGAATAACAGTAACTGTTAAAAGCAACTTTGAAGCATGCTACTTTTATTTGACTCCTTATGCAGCTGAGAAATATAAACTGATTCAAAGTCAGAGTCTAAATGCAATAGTTTCTGTTCGCAGAATTTTAAATAGTGGCTCAGCTGTACTCACCATTTCAGAAAATGGACCCTCCTGTTTCCTTGTAGCACAGTGAATCCAAACGGAGTGAAAGCCAGAAAAGCAGGATTCCCAGACACATCCTGAGGGGAAAACAATCTGTGGTTTAGTTTAAGCAAGAAAACAGAGTGACTGAACCAGCATGAGAGTAAAGAAGAACACAATTTTGACAAGGAAGCCTGAATAGTTTCATATTTCATCTTTTTTTTTTCTGTAAAGATTACTTTGCATGGATGAGGGTCTACTCCATACGTCTCAAGAGTCTGGGCTTTTTGCAAGAAGTTGAGCTCTGATGTTTCAGGAGTCTGACCTCTGAGAAAAACAAACCACAAAAAAGGGGAAAAGCATGTATGGATGCAATCATGATACTTTTACCAGGACTGATCCTCATAGTAGATACTAGACTATAACCAGCACAGCTAGCAACAAACCACATAAACAACCCTAAATATACCAAAGCTATACATTTAAGTTATAAATAAGCTATATTTTTACTGAACAAGTCTGTTTAAATGTTTACAGTGCAGTTTGTATTCACATTTTGTGTATATTGACCGTCTCTACTTCATTGCTGCTGATGGATGCTGATAGTAGAATCAACTTGGGTTATATTATAAAAATAATAAAAAAAAAACACTCAAATGTCACAACTACTGTATATACTTGAGGAAAAAGAAATAAGGCTTAACCTGCTGCCTTGGAGGTTTCACCTTTGATTTGAGTCTGCTTATTTTGCATCTTGCCAAAATAACACTGAGGAGATTGATGAGACTGTAGGCCTTGTTTTTCCATTTTATGTATCGCTTTTGCTTGAATAGTCATCCGTATATGTTTTTTCCGCAATTGTGTTTACAAAGGCAACCAAGGGAAAATGCATTTTATTAATGAACGAAAACTGCAACCATAAATGATCAATAGAGGGCAGCGTAGGACTAAATCCATACCCAGTATTTGTATTCGTCCCCTGGGATAAGCATGCTGCATACGGTGTAGTGTGAATACAGGACTGTGCAAAGCTTTGGACAGCTTAATACCGTCAGCAGGTGCAGAATGAAACTTATTCCAGAAATATGAACAAATTCAGAATGCTATTTTGGAATGAGGCAATGAGTCCTAAAAGAGTTATATCATAACCGAGTCTCAGATTTTGTAGAAAAATCTGCCAGTTTCAACTTGTAAGATTAGGAGATTTACATATACAATATATTAAAATGAAACTGTAACATTTCTAAGAATATGTTTCTTTGGGCTTTTAGAGCAATGGGAGGTCATGCAATTTTAGTACATTAATGTCTACCAAAATGTAATTGCAGCAGCAAACATTAAAGTGAAGAAATAATAGATAAGGAATTGGTCAGGTGGAAGCTGTGAACTGTGGGTCCCCATGTGATTTCTCTTTTGTGATACAGAGAAGAGAAAGTGGGAACCCAGGTGCACAGGGATCTCGACTGGTGTCACCTTACATCAGCTCAGTCTTGTGAATCTCAGCAATTCGCCGCTCTAATTTCTCCGAGTGCTTGGGGAAGAACTGGAACTTGGAGCTATAGCCTTCAGGGTGTTTCCCAGGATCGTAATCACCGATTTCAGCTGAAGAAAATAAGAAAGGTAATGATAATAACTGTGAACATGCAGCTAATTTCTTTTATTTTGAGACACTTAGGTAATATGTTATATCTAACATTATCAATATTAGCTATGTGGTAACTATGTAATTATATTTTGTAAAATCTAACTTGTGTAAAATCAGTCAGTTATCAGAAGTCATTTCAACTGTGAAAAAAAAAAAATCTGTATCTCTTTTAAATATTTTCCTTTTTCCAGTGCAATTGTTATGTTCACAGCTGTTTACAGTCAGCTGAAATTAACTGGCACCTTTTGGAAAAATGATGGTGATAATTTGACTTTTTTTTTTTTTTTTTTTTTTCTTTTAACCAGCTTCAGTTATTAAAAGAGTGCTGAAGCTCTACTGATAATCTACATCTACATCAGTTATGGGCATAAAAGACAGTGAAAGTTGATCCAGATGCCAAAACTAAGATTGGAAAACACAGTTTAAATTTTTCATAAGATGTTGCAACTTATAAAATGTCACTTTGTAGCTGTCCTTTGCAATTATGAAACTGCACATACTGACTTAATATACTGTGGAGCTTTATCTCAGACAATTAAAAATTCAGACCTGAAATATGGCAAGTTAAGGAAAAACAACAAAAGACCCAATGTAGGATGCCACTGTAATGGTGAAAGATTCAGAAAATGTTTCTAATATTTAAAATCTTAATTACTTATACAACTGACATCAAATGTCAAATGGTCTCATGCGTTAAAAGCAGTACGAAGATTCAGAAACAATAAAACGTATGTTTATTAATACATATTTTGTTTTGTCTTTCCCATTTTTGCTCAGCTGAAAGGCCTGGTAAATAATAATTTGCCTTTGCTACCTAAAATATGTGGGACTACTGGCTGGTAACCTCAGCTGCATTGACACATCTTGAGCTAGCTGCTAAATATGGACACAATGGAAGCGTTCGAGTTGGAGAGAGGCTGAGAGATAAAATCCTGACAGGACAGTTAGTGAGTGACTATTTCTAAATGTATTCTGACTGTCTGCATTTTAATAACTATGTTATATTCTTCGGGGTTTTTTTGGTGAGTGAATCTTGGGTCTTTATTAAAAAATTTTCCAGGATGATATTTTTATGTAACTATAAATTAAAAAATGCTGTTTTATTTTTAGCAAGTTCACCATAAAACTAAGCAGAGGAAATTCAACACATTTACATATATTAATTTTATATATGCATGGAGAATTTAGCAATGTAAGATTTTCAGGTAAAAATAAACTGGCTTTATGACAGTACTACCAATTTATCACACCTTGTAATATGTAGGCAGCTAGCAGAGCCGCATCTGATGTCTTGCAAAGTAGGCGGCCGTGGTAGAGGTCCCGCTTAACCTGCAGGAAGACTAGATATCTGCGGGGGAAAATGAAAACACACATGACTAGATTTATGTTGTCACAGATGCAAAATCTGCTGCAGACACTAAATGTTTATAACTTCAAATGAAAATATTGTTAGGGAGTTTCAAGACGGGAGATTCTGAGGAAAATAGTCTCCATATTGTTTCCGTAACATTCAAGCAAAGCATATGTGTCAATGGTGATTTATAATTAGGTTGGGTGATTATCTGTTTTTAGATTCAATCTGCAACATATTTTAATGTTTATCTTTTTCCTGGCAAAGATTAATTTATACACCTGAGATTCATCGTCTCTTAAGGCCAAAGCAGTTACATTTTCACGAAGCCGTGAAAATGTAACTGGAAAGGAGCCGGTGTCCCCTGTGGGTTTTAAGAATCTTTAATTCGTGAATATCTATGATGCAACTTGAGGTAATTACCTGCTACAAGGTAATGTGTGTGTATCACCCAAGGAGCTTACCTCAACGCATACCTGACACGCCGAGTAAGTTATAAATGTCAATATAAAACTGGCCGTGGCTGGTATTGTAGATGTCTTTAAAAGCAAACAAAAACAGCTGTAAAATTTAAAGTGGCATTTATCTGCTTCGTGATCCTACGTCGTTGAGAGCCTCCAGTCAGAACAGATGGGTGGAGAAAAAGTGGGGCTGTCGCCCTTGCCAGCCTTCTGCTCCATCAAGAAGGGCTCAACTGTGAGGGAGAGATTTTATTGCGTGGCAACGAGTCGAGGGATGTGCTTTTGTGGGGATCTGTGCGCTCGGTATTGCTCTGGCTCACTCCTCACAGCAGTTTGCTTAGCTGTCAGAGATGCCACACGGTGCAGCAGCGAAGAGGAGCTCCATCGCTACGCAACGTAAATACTTTAAATCCACTGCACACAGGCTCACTTTGCTGTTCTTAGGATATTCTTGGGATCTAATTTTATACATCTGTAATAAATGTGAGAGTTTTTGCACTTTTAACTCACTACTTACTAAATAATAATGCACAAAATTACATCATAATGTAGTCACAGCCTACAATTCTGCCCAGGTATCTAGAAACAATCTGTATGCAAAACAACCATGCATTATTTACTATTACTCTGCTGACATGCAGGGCTTTTTGATCTCTAAAGTGGGCAAAAATAAGCAACAAATTACCGTGCTGCTTATCACGAGGTTCTTGAACAAAGATCCTGCCAGCAGTTAAAGCAGTAGCTTCAGATATGGTCAACCATGAAGCCTTAAGGTGATCTCTAACATGGGCAATAAAAGCAGGGCGATGTGTGGCAATGTTAACATATTTATACCCTTTGTAGGTTTTTCTTTGTGACGGATCAACACAAAGTAGTGAATACCTATCTAAGGGAAATGCATGACCTTCAGTATTTATTTCCAAATAAATTCTGGAAAGAGTGACATCAGCTGTTTGAACGTTCAAATACTTTAATCTAAGTCAGTTCAATTTTCTGACCAGAGTTTCTGCAGTTTTCTCTTCATGACTTGTGACAAACTAGAAACAGAGTTTTTTTGTGGCTTTCTCCCAACAATCACTTCCTTCTCATCATTTCTTTATGAGCACCAAATTTGTAAACTGCTCAACTAATAGCTGTCCTGTCAGCCAATTTTCCCACCTGAGCTGTGAGCGTCTTCGCTAGAGTATTGATTAAGGCTCTCCTTACCCAATCCATGCGTGTAGACGGATGACCGAGTGTCGCTTGTTTACGCTTCACTATGCTCTTTCCTTCATCAGATGATGGATTAAACATCATCTGATGAATGAATATTTTTGAATGAATATTTTTATAACCTAAACCTGCTTTTAACTCAGCATCAACTGATTCAACTAAGCAAGCCACACTTTTCAAATAATTTAATGCTTGGTTTCCTTTTAGTTCACTTTTGTACTGCAGTCTGTTGGTCCGTCACATGAAACAACAATAAAATACATTGAAGTTTGAGGTTGTAATAACACAAACTGTCAAAGATTTTAATCTAAATGAGCACTGTTGAAATATACTCTATATTTCTATCTGCTTATATATTAAGAAAACCTGCAATGGATCAGTTTCAATAGGTTTCAATATGTCACAATACCACACCAGTAATGTGAAAAGCTATGTGGACAATCTTTTATTTTCAAAACCTTTTTTCACCTTTTATTCCCCCATGTTTGGTGCTCCTCTGAAGTCCAAATGGACAAGTTTGTGGCGTGGGAGGATATGAGGTCTTTGAAGATTTGTTTTGATCTTTAAGCCTTTCTCTCTCTACTTTGAAATTTATTAAGCTGCAGTCGGCATCAGTCAGGGTCTTAATTTGGGTTGAAGATCTGCCTGTGTCTTCTGGCACCCCGATAGACCCTTCAGCTCTACACAGGCCACATTATTTCTGGTTCTCCACTTGACTTTCTTGTTCTGGCGCCTTCAGGATCTTTTAACTAATTTTAAATGACTGTCTTGATGTGCCCAAACTTAGCAGCAATGAAGAACTCTCAAAATTCCTTGCAAAGTTCAAAGACAGAAAGCCTTTTTTTATTTTGCCATCAGGGAGTCTTGAGAGTGAATGTTGGATAGAAAATGACATCAAAGCCAGATGTGTGAGCACATTTTGACTTTTTAAGACCAGTGGTCTTAATAATGTGATGAACAGCCTTTTAAAAAGAAATGAATTACAGTCAAAGCAATAACTGTCTTATAATTTCCTTAATTTTTAAAATTTCTTACTACATCTTGAATTGAAAACGTGTGTATTTTTTCTCGTTTCATGATCAAACGCTTCCTCCAGATAGGCAAAAAACTTTGTAATTGATTTTGTGAATCAACATGTAAACATCACAGATGAACTAACCTCACTGCCCCCTAATTGTTGCACAGCAAGCCGTGCTAGATCCTACCTGGTGATTTCCTCTTTCAGAGCAGCGGGGTCTGGTGGATAAAACTTCACACGCAAACACATGGTGAAAGGTGGCTGGGCTGAAAGAACAGGCCAAAAATAATCTACCGTTACCTCAACATCTGTTTCCTGCATGGACGAATGATAAATTATTACTCTCATCAGTCCTTATTCAGTTTTTTTTTTCCCCCATGGTGGTAAAAATAAAACGTGAGAACGCAAACATGAATAAAATACTCACACTTCATTTGTTTGGCAATAGACTTTGTAAACTCCAACCAGTGCTGCAAAGATTGAGAGAAAAAAAAAATATAAGAACAGAGTAAACATAGAGTCTTTAACTGCCTAACTTTCTTTCTTTACATTACATTGCTCAGCAGTCGATTGTGATTTTTAAGCCAGCTGGAAGCTACATCAAAATTACTTTTAGTTCCCTGCCTTCTGTTTATGAAGACCTCCTAAAACACCAGCCTGTATGTAGACAGCAGGTCATACAGAGAAAGCTATCTAAAAAGTAATTAGATGAGCAAGTCTTTTCACACTGCTGAGCCTAATGAGTCGGTAATCAGTAGGGCATTGCGTTGTGAGGTTATTTTCAAAAAACAAACATGCTATGTCTTTTACTAGCATTCTACTGATAGTCTTTTTTTTCTTTAAATCTCTGCTGGCTGATGTTCAAACAGGCAAAAGAGAAGCCTCGGAGCGCAAATAGTTCAAGCTCTTACGATCTATTCACATTTCAACAGTAAAGAATAAACTGATAATCAGCAACCCTGCAATTTTATATGAGTCTGTTTATTTCTCTGACTGATTTGTCTATCAGTCAAAGGAGATGACCTTTCTCTGCCATCGAAAATTAACCTGCAGATCTGCCAGCCTGCCCTGCATGTTTATGTGGTGGAAAAATTGCCATTAAACCACTGAAAGCAAGCTGTTAGAGTAATTTATTTATTTATTTATTTATTTATTTTTAGAAGGGACCATTTCTACAGCCAAAACAGACACTATGCTTCTACTTCAGAACATGATATTTTAAAGGAATTTCAAATGCAGGGAATAAAAATAAAGATAAAGAAAAAATAGAAATCGAATTGCCATAGTAGTGTAATGACAACACACCTCTTAAATTTGAGTCGGAAGGGAAAAAAGGCAGAAGACACACAAATTGTTCAATTTATTTCAACTCAGCATACAAAAGAGTCGATATGAAAGAGCTAAAAAGAAAAAAATAGCTGGGAGGAAAAAAAATAATTGACCATAAGTACATAACTCAGCCAAATGTTATGTAATTTGCATCAACATAGGCAAAATTATACAAGAAAAAAATAATAATATACACCCGCATAAACAAAGACTCTTAATATTTTTCATAAAATAACAGTCCAAAATGAGCAAGGTATGTCTTTTCACTGCATGTGTAGCAATGTGATTGAACTGACATCTAGACTGAATCTGACATCCACAAATTAAACAGCATTTTTTTGTCATTTGGATCCAGTTTTTATTTAAGATTATGTACCAATCTTTTTAACATTTAGCATCAACAGATGTTTCTCAGCGTAACTTGCATGTCTGCACCGAGACAGATCAGACCATGCACAGGATGGAACACAGTTAGAGGTCTGCACCAGAGTGCTGACATAGGAAATGAAACAATTTCTTTTTTTTTCTTTTTTTTAATGCAAAAAACCTAATTTTTCAAAATACAAGCAGCTCTCTTCCAATTTGCACACAGAAATAACACTTTTTAATTGACAACAAACAGAGTTTGTAGATGAAGATGTTTCCAAAAACAGAGAGAAAAAAAAAATGTTTTCTGTTTACATGTTAGCAGGAGGCTTTTTAAAAATCATTTTTAGCCTTTCAATTGAAAAAAAAAAGCACAAAAATAGAAAAGTACTTACTCTTTGTTTGTCTGGATCGACATATCTGATGCCAAAGTAATCTTTCTCCAGGAGGTTGAGGTGGTGGCAGATGAGGTCAAACAGGTACTGTCCTTTGGCGTCTCGCTGAAAAGAAACATTTCAAGAAATTCATACACTGTTCTTCCAAGGGTCCTGTCAAGGAAGCAAAGGCTGATCAATATTATCGAGCTATGTCAAAATTTTAAAAAGTTACATTTTCAGACACAGTAAAACTGTGAACAGCTTTGAACAGCCGTTCAAAGTCTTTTTACTCAAACACCAAAACATGGTTACCAGAGTTTTCCCTAAGCATAGTGTAACAAAGTGCAGCCCTTCTCCCACCTATTGCTGTGTGGTGCCAGTCGACCTGGAATAGACATGGCTTATTGTTGCCAAAATTGCAGAGTCCTTGGGTGGAAAGGAAAGGAGTGCCATGTTTGGCTCTTGTTTTGGTAACACTGTTTTAAAACTACAGTTGGCATGCTAACTATAGCTACCCCCCAAAAAATGGTCACATATTTACTTAGATTTTATCTATTCATGTTATTCTAACTAATTAAACAGCTAATGCCACATTGTTATACTCGTGTCCCTCTATTAAGAGCAAAATGGTAAACATCATCTGACTGCCTCATCTGAACCCCGTCTACACTCATGCAATTTTCCACATTCAGAGAAAATTGAAAATGCTTCAAGAACACAAGTAAATCCATTTCGGCATTTTTTCATACCTCAGTGTGATGTCTAATTATTTTGTTATTTATCTCGAATGCCTCAGAAATCTAAATGGACACCAGAAAGCGCTTTAATATTTCACAGCCCTCAAGGGAGATATATAAGGGCCATCAAATATTCATATCAAGGCTGCAGCCATCTGCGAAGGCTCGAAGAAATTTCTGCTCCAGTAAAGGACCTGGAAAACACTGAGACAAGGTGGAGGCAGGCGGATGAGAAGAGGAAGTGCTTGTAATGCAATGAATGCAGCGCAGTCATCTGACCTTTGTGCTATCTGGTTATTCTTTGACCTTAAAAACTCTGTGGAAGCAGAAGCGGATAATAATGGTGTCATCCATTTAAAATAAAATCTGAAAGAAAAATAGGAATTTTTTTCACCCATATTTATTTTGCAAGCTTGGACAAAAGCTCCTTTTTAGACATGACCTCAGAAAGTAAACTTGCCTTAACTGAAAGCTACTTCTATTTGAATTCTGTTTTCAAACAGAAGATCCAGACCTTGAGTTTTTGACTTTTAGCCCCATTGTATTTTGGTTCTACATGGGACAAAGATCTATACTACATCTGATTCTGAATGACTCAAAAAAAACAACAAAAAATGGTGCTGTCATGATGTGTGTTTTGATGGTGGTCCCAAATGCAAACTTACAAAAATCACAAGGAGCCAGAGCAGAACAAAAAATCATAAATTCAATGAAAAAGTCAGAAGGGAACATAGGGAAGAAACAGAGAAAATAGCAGGGAATAAAAGGAGTAACCACCAAGGAGTGTGAGCAGAAGAAGGGTTTAAAAACTGTTAGAAAAAAGCCTGGGCTGATGAGCTAACGAATTGCAGGCTGATGTTATTTTTATTTATTTTTATTTTTTACGAAGTTGGTACGTCTTCAGTTTCAGCAAAGGCAAAGGACATTCGGTAATGTCCCGTTTTGCCCTTTGAAAGAGACAGTGTGTTCTCATAAGTGAAACTGCACAGTCAGAAAAACTGGAAACTGATACGTGAGAATGAGAAAATTAAAAAGATGGCTGAGGAAAAACAACAGTGTAGAACTATTGTGAGACACTGATCATTATGCTTCACTGCAGAATGGCACAGAACTACATTTAGAAATACTTTTTTTTTTTTTTTTTTTACTGAGGAAGCATCGAATAATGAATCATTTAAAACGGTGACAAAATCTGGTTTTACTTCAACTCAGATCTGAACAGAAATTCTTCTGATGACGAGCTTTAACATCGTCAGGGCAGTTGAGACGTGAGCTACTGCCCCGTCATGCTGACAACATCAAATTGCAGTTATTGATATTCACAGGAGTCTCACCATCAAGAGCTAACACTCTTAAAAGGCAAACGCAGTCGTGTTCAATAAATTAGAATATTAGTTAAAAGTTAATTTAATAAGTGAAACACATTATATTATATATCTGAGCCTCTTGGTGGCTTGAGGCACAGATCCTCCTGAACAAATGAACCACATTATCTATGCAGAGCTCTGCTTCAAACTCCACTTTTTCAGTTATTCAGCTCTGTTCTCTTTTCTGTTTTGTATTATTTTTCCCGGATTATTATAAATTACATTCATGAAGTGTAACTCCAGGACATGCTGGAATCTATCACACTGGTTGAAATATGCGTAATCCGTTCTTGTTGAATTATGCCACCCTCTTAAACTGTTTTGGTTTACTCTGCAGTCACTTTGCCTCTAACATTTGCTTCCTTCCAGTCAGTTTCCAGCCTGTCTTTCTCAGAACATCATAATATCCTCTCTGGCACTGAATTTGCTGTTTACATGACATTCTTGTAAAAAGCTATGAAAACAGATGACAGTTCTGGCGCCTTGCAGCGAGGGAGCTTTTTAATGACCTTAGCAAAGTTAGTCCTGCTTATAGATTTGACTACCAATGGTGTGCAGATAAAGGGGATTCCTAAAGTGCTCCTTGTACTACCCAAAAATAAAAATAAAGACTTTGATAGCCCTTTACTAGAGAAGCATTTTTTTTTTTTTACAGATCCTTCATATTTGTAAAAGCCTGGTTTTCAAAGCAGACATAAGTTTGATTTGAACAATCTGTCATCTTTACGTTATAAAGAGTTTTAACATTCTACGCTGACACCATTATATTGCTGTTTTATGATTAGATCATTTTCATTTCTCCAAATTAGACAGAACAAGCATACACAGCACACAATTAAAACCAACATCAGGCAGTAGATAAAAGCTTGTTATAGCCGTGGCAGTGTGGGGGCACACACAGTGTTATCCAAAGTGAAACAAACCTTGAAAAAGAAATATTTCAAAATGTGTTAACAAATTAATACATATATTACAAACATCACATTTACAGCACAAAAAAGTCTACACTCATAAAAATATTACTAAAGTAAATACTAACAGAAACTGGATACAGATGGAGTCACAATGTCTTTAAGTCTTCTGGGTTAATTTGCAAGAAATATCAATGGTCAATTTGCAACTGATCACAAGTGAGGTTAATATATTGGAGCAGCTATAAAAAGTATCATTCTCACCAGGACACCTCCAGCATCCCATTGCATTATTTATTACACAGCTGGGTAAAACAAAAGTTTGACATTCTGTATGGTGCAGTTCATCACGTGACATCTGGCCCCATGACTTTGCTGTACATCCTCGATATATCTCTGCATGAGACTGATGAATGGGCTGGAGTTTGACCGCCACAACCCCGTCTGAACTGATCATGCTTGGTTTTGCCAAGCTGTGCACTGAGCAGACTGCTCCCAGGATGCAGTGGGCTGACCCTCTATCTCCTCCGTCAGTGTGTCTATATGTCACTGTCACGACATCCACCCTGACTCACCAGGACGGGCCTGCTGACCAGCCCGGCAGCAGAAATAGACACGCACACGCTGCATTCTCTCACTGACTGTCTATGATACACACATAAAGTAGCTTAGATTCCTCTTTTTTTTGTTTTTTTGTCATAAAGGTCAGTGGTACACCTGTGAAACTGTCACATAAAGAACCTTGTCACGCTTTAAGTCTCCTGTTTTCTCTTTCTGTTCTGCATCACAAGCATCCCTTATTACTCAGTGTTACACAAATTAATGTGTGTGCCTGGACTTTCTGGGGCAAGTGAGGAGGAGAATTATTAATGACCCACATCTGTATTGGTAGTTCTGAAACAACAACAAAGATCCAGGGTGATTCTTCTTTGTTTAGCACATTAGCAAAAAAAAACAAAAAACACAGGGGTATGAAATGCATTTGGAAAATCCATTCATGAAGAATAACAAACTTGTGAGCACAGGTTTCCTCTCACATAAATGATTTACAAAGTCACAGTTACTGTTTGTGATTGATTGAGCAGCCCTTATGTTAGATTTGAAAGAAGACTCAAGAACAAGCTTCTGACTTCGGCTCTGCAGTTCAACGTTCGTACTAACCTTCTTGATCTCAGTAATTTAACCGAAAAGTGAAGGATACTTTGGTGCAGTTTGTAACAAAAGGAATGAATCACATTTTTTATCTTGACTTGATAGCAGTAGCACAGAGCAGCAAGGCACCCTGCCGCTTGGTGTCTTGCATACTAATGAGGCACAGTGAACATCAGTGAGCTGACCAGGCACCACTGGGACACAAAGGCAGGATCAGAGGCAGAAACACTATTGATCTGTGGATAAGTGTTCTTCAACATCCTTATGAACTTTAATCTTAGATCCGAGCTGCAAGATACCGGTGGTTACAGGGAGGAAAACTAAACGCTGCCACTTAAAGCACAGCTTTGTTATTTTAGAGTAGATAAACTATAGATCTTCAATGTGATTTGAAGTCATGTGAAAACCTCAAAAAGTCCTGGGTTAATGCAACATCTCGGTGTGGATTGGTTCTTGAAACTGTTTTCTCTCTCTTGGGGTTTTATTGCTTTTTGGAAATGACTAGTTGTGTGCTGTTTTAGGATAAAAATCCAATTTATTGCCAAGGGATCATAAAAATCCTTTGGCAATAAACGGGACATTAATACAAATGTCTCCTTTCAAGCATTTACGTAAAGCAAATTGTGAAGCTGGACTGCGTGCACCATAAGGCCTTACACTGGCAGCAAATTATTAAAACTGCAAAGTTCTAAAAAGCCCTTAAGGTGTGCTGGAATTGATCTTTAAAGCAAAAATGATGAGGTGAGTTTTAATCAGCAAAGTACAATAAATCGTATAAACTTGGGTATTTGTTTAAGTTAGTAAAATATTTATATGTTGCAAGGCAAAGCTTCAGTAAATATAATAATGTTCTTACTCACTTCATTCACAATTTTTTTTATTCTGATAAGGATTTTTTCAGGATTCAGAATCAAAAATTATTACACTCCAAGAAATATTAAGAAAGATAAAATCAAGTAGTGCAATAAAGCAATTCATTTATTGTTAATAAATTAAGATATACTCAACTTTTGCAATTAAAATGAAAAACACAAAGAAACAAAATTCGGTTTTACAACCTACTCTTCTCTACTGGTACATACTAAAAGCGACTAAATGTTCAACATTGTTCTATTTAAACTGACAGAAGATATTAGGTAAATATTCATCAGTCTCTCAGGAGTCTAAAGACTGACAGGCTTACTTTTATAAGTAGGAGTAATAAGAGAGATATGTCATGTGAGACATCCAAACACAAATAAACATCAAGTTGTTTAAACAGTACTTTTAAAAAAAGTAAAACATTGTCCTTCCACCAAATAAAAAGCCTGGTTTTCATAAAAGGATTAACACTTTTATGTGCGAATAAGTATTGAATTTTAGATTTGAATGACAATTCAAATCTACATCTGATTTAGAATCGATTCAAAGCTTTTAGAGTGTCTAGATTAGCAAAATATAATTCATAAACTAGTATCTGAACAACCTATCAACAGATATTCAAATTTTGTTTTTAAGTATAATTCTTGAAAAGTTGTATACCTCAAATAAAATCTGGAGACATCAACTTAATGAGGTTATTTTAATTTATTTACTCCAGCATTTTGAAGGGATCTTAATTGAAAAACAGTTTTCAATTAAGGGTCAAATCCAAGATGTTTGGTCAACCTTCAACATTTATCTGGATTTAATTCACTAAACATAGATGGCAGATATGTGTCATTAACATGTCCAAACATACCATCTGCCCATCTGTTGGAAAATATATTGTGCTTTGAATTAAAGTGACAAAGATATATTTTAACGATATGAGCTTGAACCTCGAAGGCTCTCAGCAGTAATAGGCTCTGATTACTGAATCCTGGCTTAGAGATGATATGCATTATTGTCTGAGCCAACTGGCTTGATAATGAAACCTACAAACTGCAATTAATTTGTAATTAAAACAACATAATGTCCAGATTTGTACAGTTAAAACAGCTAATTGCTTCAGATATCCATTACAAAGGTTTTCCACTGTTGCAAGTTGTAAATCAACACACTGCACAGAAAATAGCAATAGCTGCAAAACTTGATTAAAATGTAGAAGATGCCCCCTATAGTTGAACTGTGGCAAAAGGGACAAATGGCGAAAATGAAGCTGAGTCTGTAAAATTCCTCACAGAAGAACCAGCATCGATTTTCAGCCTGAAATTGTTCTGTGCGCATCTCTTCTGTACAAATGTTCTTTGTAAAGTAAAAGTAGTAGTACTGACATTAGTGAGTGTGCGAGGGGCAGCAGCGATATTAGCCACACTGACTCAGGGGTTAATGAGATTAGTGTAGGCCTGTCAGAGGGAGAGGAATGTATTAAACAAGCGGAGCCCCATAAGCGCTTCATGGAAGCAGGCGCAGTGTTTCATCATGGCTGTAATAAAAGTGATAAACGGGGAGATGGAAATAACCCAGACCTCGGCCAAATGATCACTGTGGTCCTTAGCGAAGCGGCAGCACGCCACGCTCTCTCAGCCTTGCCAGGCTTTGCGTTGGATAAATTATTGAGAGGGTTTCCATATCAGCTTGGGAAACACCACATCAATAAATGATGGTGTCATTTTAAGCTAGAGAATGAAAATTGCAACAACTGAGCAAATGCTCTTAAACGGCTACAGGTATCAAGTCATAACAGTTTTGTTTAATTATGATTGACATATATACATACATATGTATATATTTTTAGTGTTGTGGTTGCACATCACACAGCTCTACGCATCTCTCCCATGTAATTTAGTGGAAAAAATATGTTGGTGGGCTTAACATTGAGTTGGTGGGATATCTCGGTGCTCCACTGGATGATCTCTATGCTGATTTTCACCATTCTTAACGTTGTTGCCTAAAGGCTGCTTGCAGAAAATCCTGTAAATGGTTTACTACAATCCTATGATATGGTAATGTGTCTTTTTCACATTCTGGATACACAAATTGAAAGAGTGAAACATTGATGTTTCTCTCACTGTGTTGCATTTTTGGATTATTAAGTGTATTTGCTAAGCAGACTTACCATGAAAGTAAGTAAAGCAATAAAACAAATATATGATAATTTATGTGGAGAACAAATTTTCTTCATAGAGAAACAGTTTGAAGGTAATAAAACTGTCTGTGCACGAAAAATATGCTCTTCTTTTCAGGATCATAGAACAAATAAACTGTCATGGTGTTGTAATTAACTATTTTTAGAATAACATCCATTATCCAAACAGATTACGATGAATTTATCTCATAACCCACGAGTGAACTCAAGGTGAAAGTCTTGCATCTTTTATATGAGCCTTTTTTTCAGCACCTTCTTCCAAATGCATAAAATTATTCCTTAAGCTATGCACAAAAATGTATCAAATTCCCAGAAACAGTACGGAGAAAAAAAGAGACATGTTCTAATACCGTATGATTATACTGGTTCCGGATTGAAAACAAAATTTAAATTAATGAGACTGAAAATCCCTGAAAAACTCTGCATTCGGTACCTTTTTATGGTTTATAGTCAAAATATAACATCCATATGCTCAAGTGTAACTGCAGTGAGAGACGTAAAAAGTAGATATAAATATACATTTGTTATAAAATTATTACTGATTGCACTTTAAAAATTAGGTAACTTTATGTTATTAAAGGTAAAGTTTAAACAGTAATGATTTCTTGGTTAAGTTGTCATAACAAAGACATTTTGAATAATGTCAACTTTGTATTAAAAGTGTCATAATTTACCGAATGACGCTTTATGACAACAGTCATAAATATTCATGAAGGCTTATTGATGTTCATGACAGGTGTTATGTCATGTTTATGAAAGTGTCATGACAGTCTTATTCACCCCCCTTCAAATAAAGTGTTACCAAAGTCTCCATCAAATAGTGCTGCATGAAAACAGAAGGAGCAGGATCTGAACTATTTGTCGAGTGAGCTATACTTCCAGAGGCTGATGAGTGTGCTCAGTGATTGAATCGTCTTCTTGTTTATTGATGAGCGATTTGTCGTGCTGATAAAATGCAGCAGTAACCTCTGAGTTTCCATGAATATGCAAAATAAATAAATAAATAAAAATCGGATGAGTATTTCTTGATTGTAATGATGCTTCCTGGCAAGCAGTCAAACTGTTGTAAAGGCTATTTATTTTTACCTTCAATAAATGTTACAAGAAATATAAGGGAAAGTCATTTGTGGGTTGAGTAACAGAGTCCAGTGTGTGGGCTGCACCCATGAAAAACCTTTTAGTTCCTCGCTGTCACTGCCAAAAGCTTATTCTGTAGTGGAAATCTTGCATTTTTTATTTTATTTTATTTATTTATTTATTTTTTTACATTTATTGGGTTGAATGATTGAAGACATAGTGGAAATCTAACAATCTATTCACTTTACAAAAGGACGTTTCAGTAGTGTTTGGCAGAACCACAATAGACTGAAACCTCTTTCAGAGCAGAGATGTGGGATTGCTGATTCTGATTTTCTTTTATAAGTCTTGCTTTTTCTGCCGCCAACAAAGCTAATTTTAAAGAGCTCTAATTTTACTAACTTTTATTAAGAATTGGAGTGGGACTTGGATTTGGTTAATGTGTAATGATAAATGACTTCTGTCTCTAGATTTATAATTCCAATACTTCACTGCTCTGAGCTGATAAATCGCTCTTATGTCGCAACCAAGAGGTACATTTTAGGATTGATTTAATATTTTTCACTGACTATGACTGTTTTTAAACTATCATCACAACATGTGAATGGTGTTTTAAGAGTGTTGTCTCATTTATAAAAATAACTCAGCTTCTAATATTGTCCAGGAGTGTTTATGCATGGCTAATAGTATGTTATTTTAACTTGAAAGCACAACCATCTCTTCAGACAAAAGCATAGTCATTGGTGATGACATTGTTTTGACTAAATGCAACACACGCCCTTTACTGTCGTTTTAGATCTCCTCATAAAACATACATTTGCTGCAAGACAGAAAGAAAGTGATCCTTTTAAGTGCATTTTTGTGGTAAGCCGTCATTTTGCTGCCCTTAAGGTGGCCCAGGGAGATTCAGCAATGTTGGGATTATTCTTACAATCTGTGTTTAGTTCTGTAAATACTCTCTCACTCATGCAGAGTTTCAGGCTTTAGGGGTTTCCACAACTGATGCTGCAGTGGAGCTGTCCCGAGATCAGGCACCTGCAGAGGTTTTAGCAGCAACTGTGAGCGTTTACCACTGTTTAAAACAAAGACAGACAATAAAATGCATAGAAATATGGCTTTTGAGGTATAGGAGGTATGTTTCTTTTAAACTTCCTGTTTAAAAGAAACAGAAAGTTCTCCAAACTGAAAGGTTTCTCAGATTATCTGTCAGAAAGAGAGCATTTAACCTCTGTCTGAAAGGTTATACTGGCCATAAATCATCCAGGTAAAACCAGCCAGCTGACATGATAGAGACAGATGTTTCACCCCTCAGGTGATCGTCTACTTTATACCAATTTTTCAATCAAAATATCTTTGGATCTCACTTTTCAGGCACTAAAATACTATATTAGATCTGTTAAATCATATTATTGGACATTTTTAATTGATCAAATTAAATTTTATTTCCATAGCACATTTCAGTTATAAAGCAGTTTGAAGATTATGCAATTATCACTGCAATAAATTTGGGGGTTTTTTTTTTTTTTTTTTTTTTTTTTTAAAGCTACATTTATAGTTCAGAAATTATTTTTTCATGAAGTTGTCTGTTATGTGTACATAAAAGATATACAGTCCCCAAAATTGATTAAAATAACTCAAACTAACTAAAAGAACAAGTGTTTGAAAAGTTATGGATGATTTAGGAGTTTTGCACATGAATGTAATGCAGTCCATAAATAATTTTAAAAAGTGCGGCCTGAGCTCCACTTATCCAACTGCAGAAAACAAAGCAGCCTTAAGAGAAAAAAGTAACTTAAACATCATTTGTCTCACATCACATCTAAACCTGAGACTCTCTTTTTTTTTTTCTTTTTTTTTTCAAAACTAAAGGAGCACTCTAAATTAGATGTCTAAAACTGTGACAGAAATGTGTAACATTGCTCCTCATCGCAGGGGAGTTTCTGCAAATAGAAAAGCAATGTCCTCCACATTTTCATTCATTTCTAGTTCAGACAGGAACGACTGGGGTCAAGCATAGTCGCTGTGTAGAAGAGATTTCTGATTAAACTGCAGTTCATAGTTCTGTGTTGCGTAACAAGCTGAAGCACAACAAGAACAAAGACTTATTCTCATCTAAACTCATTTTGAATTATGATGCAGATTGCTAAATTCTGTCAACTCTTGTGCAAAACAGTAAAGGTTGTCTGAGTTGGGTAATTTTGGATCTGTTGGAATATCAGCAAAAAAACAAGCTCATTTTTCATCTTGAAACTTGTTCATTCAGAAATGATCTGTGTTTATCTGTAATCTACAGGACAGGGTCAGAATGTAGATGGACTGGTAAGCTGAGAGTTTGGCATTCGGGCTCAGCTCTTCTTTTCACCACAGCTGGCTGGAGCAGTGGATTACTGCAGAAGAAGAACCACTCCATCTATGTGCTTCATTTCCAATGGCTGATACAGAAACGTATAGAACCTAAAAATGAAACCTAGTAACAAAATTAGGTGAAATATTAGACACAAAAATATTCCCCACAAAAAAGGGAAACATATGATTGTTAAGCACAAAAAATGATAAGGACATTTATTTATGTTGAGGATTTGCTTGTGCCTTGGCAGTCCGTCAGAGCCTCTAGCTCAGTTCAGGTAAAATTTTAGGGGTCTACAATTTAACTTGCTCAAATCGTTCCAGAACCTTTTAAGAATTTTTAAATGACTGTTTTGCTGCATCTAATCTCTGCAGTGATAGAAAATGACATGAAAGCCAGATTTCTCCACTGATTTTGACTTTCTGAGGTTAATGTCTGAAAGTTTTGATCTAATAACCAGTTTGAATTAAATGCGTTTTCAGTAAATTGTCTTTTCAAAACACAGAGTTCCTTTAAAAACCCACCTGTTTAGAGTTGTCTTTGATGAATAATAACTGGAACATTAACCAGTTTATTCGATGATGACTGTTTTTGGTGATTTTGATGCTGGCATTTGACAAAATGTAACGTTTGTTACCGTCTTATGTTTTCATAAACTACTGCCTTGTAGTTGAAATGTCCTCTGCAAATGAACGTGACTTTCACCGAAACAAAACTTTTGGCACTTTGAAGCTCTATTTAGAAACTGTTTATGATCCAGCAGCCCAAATTCAGTTTGTATCGTTCTCCCCCAGTCTTATGATTTTGATCAGGAGTGTTTCCTTTCAAAAGTGACACCACTTTCTCAGACATTGGAAGTGACCGAGGAACAACCAGAAGTCAGAACTTGTTTCATCTGATCGGATGTGTCGACTGTTTGGATGTCTGGTTTATTTCTATCAAACAGAGAATATCCCATGTGACACATGTTATGTAACAGCTGTGTGAAACCACGAACCTCTGAGAGTAATTTACAGAGGCAGAGAAGCTCTATGTGGAGATTTATTTATTTCAGAGTAATTGGATTGCTAAAAATGTATTTGCAAACGAATATATCAGTAAACTAACAAGGAATGCATAGTTTTTGATTTGCTCTCCAGAGCAGATAATTTAAGAGTTTAATTTTTGCAAACTGGCAGGAGTTAAACGTTTGACTAACCAGAGTAAATACCCAGGGGGTCACTTTTCCCAACAATTACGATGCGTTTTCAACCCCATCGTGGACAGGGAGCATGTTATTTAAGAGGACAGGGAGCATGCAAATATACAGACGTTATTACCTGGATGATTGAACATCAGTGGGAAAATCTAAATTATGAGCTTCACAGCATGAAAAGGTCGTGCAGTTCTGCACCTAACGGATGCATCACTATAACTACTAAACATCAAGCATGCTGGGTATAAACGAGACGAGACGTCAGCATATAGTTTTATATTTAGCGATTTTACTCGTATATCTCCCTGAGAAGACCTTGACTGCTCTGAACAGCACACACGCTGGCAGGGCTGTAAGAGAACGCCTGTGCATTGACACCATGTTTGTTCTTTAGAGAGAGAACAGAGCTGATACTGTTGCCCTGACCGAGCAGTCAGCAGGTCAAACGTGTTACTGATCATTGCCATGATAGAAGGAGGCGCCCTGAATCTGCTGCGCCTGCATCCGCACAAGGATTCAAGATGACAATTAGTGTTTCAGAGCTCATATGCAGGCACAAACCCTGGGCACATCAGCTATCCTAAAAGTGATGTACAGGTAAGGAAATCCATGTAAATGTACTGTGGTTACACTTTTCTTATCAAGATGGTAAAAAGGCGCAGTGAAGCATCAGTGCATCTTCTCCACAAAAGGCTTTTTCATTATCTTTTCTCACAGCATCTGAAAACACCAACAGCACACTTGTGTTTTGAATGAATTGGTTTATTTCCTTTGGGGACAATACGACCACCAGTGTGCAGCTCATGCAGGCAGAGCGATTGTGTGTGTGTGTGTGTGTGTGTGTGTGTGTGTGTGTGTGTGTGTGTGTGTGTGTAAAAGTGAGCAAGAGTAGCAGGAAAACAGCTGCCTTCTGTACTGATTTGTTGATACAGGCAGCTGAACATCTTTCTATAACAAGCACAAGTTCCTGCAAAACCGAATTAACTCTCATGCACATCATATCTGATAGGGGAACTCAGCATAACATTCAGTATGTGGCACCTCAAAGAAGAACTTGATGGACATATTAGCATGCAATAGAAACCAAAGAATATTCTTTTTTTTTCCTGTTTAATAAGTGAAATTATCACACATGTAATCATCTATCTTTAATTGTGATATACCAGCTAATATAATAATTGGTTGGCTGCTACCTCTTCTTCTTTTTTCATGAATTGGTTAAATGGTGTGTCATCTCCAACACGAATTACTCCTTTGGAACTAGATAAAGATGGGTTTAAAAATGTATTTTCAACTTTGATGTAATTTGAAACTAAAAAAAAAAAATAACTACACTCCCAATCCAAAGTAGAAATAGTATATTTTCATAGAAGAAATCTTCTTGAGCAATAATCTTGACAGAGTTGTATAGATTCTTTCAGCAGCTCAGAAGCTGATCTTTACCACCGTCTCTCTTCACAGGATACAATAATTGGTTTGACACATTTTGACTGCCCACACACTCACAGCTCCATTCAAGCACTTGGTAAATAACTACATCATGAAGACAACTTTTTTTTTTTTTTGAACAGCTATATTTACATAAAAAAGAACAATCTTTTTCAAGAGCTTAACCCCCCCAATTCCTTAAAGCCAGAATCTGAAGTTTTGTTCATCTGTTTAATGCAATATGTAGCCAAATGTTAATACGGTGCTTTTCTCACACAATCCAAAGGAGAACAACTTACATTTGAGTGAGACTGATAATGAGTAATATTAAGACACTTTTCTGACTACTATGATCTCACTACTTGAATAACTATTCCCAGTGCTTGGCTATTTCTTCACCTACAGCGAAAGTTATTTTAATGAGCTTTTGGATCTTGCTCAGTGTTATGCTTGGCTGATCTTATGTCTGAATGGTTGTAAAGTTCTGCAGATGCTTTGAAACTTTTTATGTCTCTGTACTCATTAGAACCTCTTAGACATTTTGACAGAAGTACCGCCGCGATATTCTGAACAACACAGCAGAAAACAGGAAAAATGAATTATTAATTCTGACAAAACTGTAAATCTTAATTCCACAAGGACACAGCTGTTTGACCAACGAGTAACAACGTTGGAGGAACTATACGATGACGTCTTAAAATCCCGACGCATGTTTCTACCTTTGGTTGCTATGGCAATCAGGACGTAGTAAAACACAAAGTAAAGACTAAAAGAGATAAATAGCCACCATAACCAAATCAAAGGTTGACTGGTCCTCTGTGATTCAGTTAGGAAAAACCTGATGTGTTGCATAAAAATTATTTTTCAGTTTGATTTTATTTAATAGTTAGACTATTTGCACACAAGAGTGCAGTGTGGTGCCAGAGGCAATAGGGTGTGGTTACCAGGCTGTCAGGTATGGAGAGGTTTGCTTAGTGTCAGCCATGCAGCTGTTTGTTGCTCAATGTTTGGCAACCACAGAAATGCTTTTGGTAGGCAAGTGTCATGAATTGTGGTTTGTGGTGGTGAGAGAGAATGCTGATGACCCAGGTTGCGATGAAGATGATGAATTTAATAATGAATGAGGCTCAAAACAGTCCAGATCAGGCAGCACGGCAGAGACAATAGCACACAGCTAAATACCGGTAGCGACTGAAAAACTGAGCTAACCAACACAGGACTTTACAGTACGACTGTAAAGTCGTAAATGACATACGACGAGAATCCAACAACAGACAAAGACAACAGGTGGACTTAAATACACTGAGAGGGTGATCAGGGAACGAGACACACCTGGGAAACAATTAACAGGGAGGGCAGGACATCACAGACTCACAGGGAACAGGATCACAAAAAACACAGAAAAAAACCAAAAATAAATGCAGAACACTCAAATCCTAACAGTAAGTTTTACTTACGTTTGTAAATTAGCAACAGAAATGTGAATTATTTTGTTTTACTTTACATTTTTTTTCTTCTTGTACATGATTGTGTGCATAAACATTTGTTTCATCAAGTTTGCATAGAATATTAAGTTCATATGAGCATTTAATAAATTTCATCAAGGTTAAGTTTGTTGAAGCAAAGACTTGCATTCAGTTTACGTAACTTTGCTTATTGTTTGAAGGTCATCAACCCATGACTCACCAAGCAACCAGAGGGAAAAAAAAACAAACAAAAAAAACAGGCAAAGACAAAATAATTCAGCAAAACCTTCTTGAGTGTCCATGTGCGCTATGAGGTGCAGTAATTCACAATCTATGTGCATGTTTGGTTGATTGCGTGAGAAATCTAAATAGCTCTGGTAATTAGGATGATATGCAACAAGATTAAAACCATTTGTTGCAATTTTCTAGTGTGAAAACCTGCATCCATTCAATCAAATTTAAGATAATGTGACACTGACTAACACTTTTGAAATCAATTACAGTTCTCATCTGGCACTCCTCCAGAAGCTACCGGTTTTGATACAAAGCATAAGTTTAGAAAATGGCAGCCATCATGATATGTGAATTTGTTTGCAGACAGAAATAGCATTGTGTTCGCAAATTTCCACCAGTCACAGGTAAAAGAGCACACAAGGTTATAAAACCCATTTTATAGTAAGAAAATAGCTGTTTTAATGCTGGTAACATTAAAAAGCTACGTAAAAGATTAAAAGAGCGTAGATCATTTTTTGCATGAATGAGGCCACACAACGCAAGTGCTGCTGGTTATAACACTTGACAATTGTGGAGCTGAAAAGTTTATAGGAGTTGAACAAAGGCAGGTTTAAAGGGATAAATAAACTTCATCATCTGCACAGGGAGAGGATAGCAAGAGAAACAAAAAAACCCCACTAAAATAATAGCAAGATGTAAATAAATTAACAACCATGGACATTTTTTCCACTTCTTGGTTAATAACTGATCAATTGATGTTTTCATAAGTTTATTGGCGCAGCCATGAACTAATTAGCATCTTACAGGGTTGAATTTTTGTTTCCTTCTTAAATTTTGCTTAAAAAATTAATTAAGAAAGAACAGAGATTACAACAAAGCGTCAACTTTTCAGCAAAAAGCAAAAAAAGCACAGGCACTCTTCTCTCCTCTGGAGCGTTTATTCCCCTTATTGAGGAGAAGTGCTTTGAAAACCCAGTTTCTCGATGTGATCTGTTCTAACAGAACAGCTTACAAATGATCTTTATGCTTTAATTATAACAAATGAAAAGCCGTAAGTTAAATCCATTTCTACACTTTGATGTCTGAAACATTTAATCGTGAAAAAACAAAGAAAAAAAGTTTAAAACAGAAAAAAACAAGTAGGTGTGTTACGGTAACAGTATGCCAGCAGGTAAAAATAAAAATAAAAAAATCTGCCCATTCCTCTTAGCTGTGTTATAACTTTATTGATAATAAAATAAATATCCATGACATCATTTGACAATGGATTGGTTTTTTACAGAGGAAAAACTGTGCTGTCAGCTGTTGTGGAAGCAGCGAGTTGACTGCTTGAGGACACACAGTGTGGTGAGCTTCCAGTCCGAAGCAACAGAGCAGTTCACTAGACGGGGCTTAGAGCTGACTTGACTGAAACGGCTGCGTCACAAATTTTCAGCCGGCAGCTAAAAGCCTACAGTGCACATGAAGGAAGCAGTCCTTTTCTTGGAAAACCTACTTCAACATGTCAGTGATCTGTTGCTCATCTCGGAGTTAAGACCTAAAGCGATACTATGGTTGTGGATTAAACTGGGATTTGCTAATGGCTAAACTTATTGGCCTTTCTGCCTGCTGCCAGAAGTGCTAACCAATCCTGCCATAACTCTCTCAGTTCAATGCATCCGAACAGTAAATGAACACAAGTGGTAGTTTCTAGAAGGTGAGCAATTTCATTTCTCTGCTCCACAATTTTAACCTACAATGTAATAATAGAACAAAGCATAAAATTACTCCTTGATCAAATGTCCCTTAATCCCAGAAGAGTTATTTATTACAAAAATGATATCTAGGATATAAGCTAATTAACAAAAAACTGAGAGGTAATGAATTAAAGACGCACTATTTTCCGGCCCAGCATTTTCTTTTTTCTGTCTTTGCTGCAACTTGACCTCCAGCTTTGTCATATTACATCTCTGGAGTTAGAACCAGAAATCTCTGATGACAAGACTCGTGGCAAATCAACGTAAGTCTGGTTGGATCATGTCAATAGTTTCCAACTGCTAGGTTGCATTAGTGGAAGAGTTTTTGAGGAGCACATTCTGTGTCTGATGCAAAAGCAAAAGACATAAATGACAGAGTTAAAGAAAAGAGTTGATTAAACTGGACTGTGCGCAGAGAGTCCGTGTGTAAAACAGCTTCAAAAAGATGCTGTTTGCATGCACAGCACACAGTCTCAGTGGCTTGTAAATGTCAAGAGGTTTGCAAAGAAGTCCGGAAAGTGAATGTTGCGCAGTCATCAGAATGCGGCTCAACTGCAGTACAGCAAGTGTGCCAGCGAGAGACAAACACATTCAGAAATATTCAGAAGAGAAGCCAGCTAATTCAGGGCAAGGCAAATGCGAAAACACAGCCTGCAATATAATTAGTTACTTCTGGTATTTCAGCTTTTAGTTTCTTTCTGACTGCATAAAAAGGCAAATGAATATAAAGTGATTCTCATTTGCATTGATAAATGGAGCGCTTCATTATTCCAGAACTGATTTTTCAACAATATTTTTAACAGAAAAATATGAAGAAGTTGCTGACTGCAGGCAACAAGCTCTAAGATGAAAAGTTGGTCTCATTGTCTGTCTTCATTCTGAATAAAATCAGGCTTTGGGCAATTTTATATAACTGATTTTAAAGGTTTGTTCTACTGTAATCTTAATAAAATAGTTTGAAACTACAAGAGAATCAATATACATTTGGTGGTGATCTGAAATGGGCAACCTTGGACACATATTTTAGCCATTCTGGTAAAGATGCAGAGGTGAAAAATAATGTAGAGACAAAACTAATAAAATGCAGTAGAACACTTTACACTCATTGTACTACTTATTTTCTTATACCAATTGCTTAAATTTCAACATGTTCTCTGTTAATTACAGAGACACACACAGAAGAAATGTTTACCTCTAAGTTGCCCTTGAACCAGCTAGTGATAGTCTCTGGAAAAGGTAATTGCTAAAAGAAAAGGAAGCAGCCTGCTTCCTCAGAGTGTTGTATCCAAGCATAGTAACTGAATATTGAATGAGACAAAATGTCTCTGTTGGAGACAAACAAGTTCAAAACAAACAAGTTCGAAACAACATTTCACACTATTTGAAATCAGTATCAGTATCATCTATATTGTTTTCTCTATAGTGCAGGGGTGTCAAACTCAATTTCACCGAGGGCCACTTCAGCATATTGGCCACCCTTAACGGGCCACATTGACGGTACCAATC
>NW_015114661.1:115260-116185 GCF_001443285.1 Poecilia latipinna
CAAAGTTGATGATGTGAGATGCAACGCAGGAAAATGTCAACTGAGGCTTGCACTCAGATGCCTGGATTCAGAGTACAGACCATGACACCACAGAACCTTGCTGACCTTTAGTAAACACCTGTGATGAATAGAACATACCAAGTCTGTTTCTGTCTGGTTTCGAACCAGAGACCTTTTGCGTGTAAAGCAAACATGATAACCACTACACTACAGAAACTGAACTTCTCTTGTTTGTTTCAGTTTGAGGTTCCAAAGTTGATGATGTGAGATGCAACGGATGAAAATTTCAACTGAGGCTTGCACTCAGATGCCTGGATTCAGAGTACAGACCATGACACCACAGAACCCTTGTTGACCTTTAGTAAACACCTGTGATGAACAGAACATGTAAAATCTGTTTCTGTCTGGTTTCGAACCAGAGACCTTTTGCGTGTGAAGCGAATGTGATAACCACTACACTACAGAAACTCATGCTCTTTGCAGTGTTCCTGGTAGATGATCCACATTTTGTTAGAGACTAATGTCAACGATGGGCATGGAACAATGTCAAATACTTATACCACAGATCCTCTCAGAGAGCACAGTAACTTGGTGAACAAACTGTTAGACTTATACTTGTGCCTAATTTCACATTACAGTCCATAAACTAAGCCTGGGATCAAAAAATTGTATTGAAGATGTCATTAGCAGAGACAAGGTCTTTCAGACAATCAACACTTCAAAATAAATAAGGGTTCAAAAATAAAATCAACACTTTACAATAAATAAGGGTTCAAAATTAAAAATGTATTTTTGAACCATAAAAAAATGGTTCAAAAATGTATTAACACATTAAAATAAAAAAATATCTCTGAAATACAATCAACACTTGAAAATTAAAAATGGTTCAAAAATGTATTAACACATTAAAATAAAAAAATATCTC
>NW_015114662.1:0-73490 GCF_001443285.1 Poecilia latipinna
CAATTTATTGATACCTCTATAATTATTTATATGACTACTTATACTTAATTGTCACAATATATAATTTTAGTATTTCTGTAATTCACTTCACTTGGGTTGCCAGGCGAGGGCGTGGGCACGCCTGGGGTGGGTAGGTAACAAAATTGTGACGCAACAATTTAGAGGTTTTTGAAACGGGTCCTTCTGCAGACACCAGCAGAACATCTATTTATTCCGAAAAAACACCAGTTTTTTGTTTTGTTTTGGGGATTTTTTTACTCTTGGACTGTCTCTAGAAGTAGGAGATAGCCATATGGTCGTACAGAAACATACAAAATGTGAATTTTGGATAATAGTGGCCCTTCAAAATTATTTGTGCAACAAGGTCCTCTAGTGGACAGTAAAGGAACAGGATGGACAACTCGGTATGAAACAGACCTGTTTGCCCTGTAAGGTACCTTGAGATCATGTTTGTTGTGAAGAGAAGAGACACTTATTAAGATAAAACTACAGAATATTTGCTTGAGTGTCTTGATGCTGACAGAGTCCCTGGAAATATTGTTCAAACACACTTCCAAACGCTTCTGTGTATGCAGCTGTAAGCTTTATTTAATGTTTAAACAAGAAACGACAAGTATCACAGTGATCTGACAAAAAAATAAAAAAGTAAAAGTGCTCCAAAAACACAATCAAACTTTTTTCTCTCCACAGTACAGACATCCAACAGAGTACTACTGTGATATTAGCTCACTCTAAAAGTGAAAAATCCAGGAAGGATGAGAGATGAGACAACAGCTCCCTCTAAAGGCTTCGCCTGGGTTACTGCATGATGAAACTGAATTAGCACATTCTCAACTAAACATACAACTCGTAAAGAACTTGGCGAAAGTCTGCATGGTATCTTGGACATCATTTAGTTATTAAAAGTTAGACAAAGAGAAAGTATAAATTCGAAACTTGTGTTGAGGTTTATTCTCTTTTTTTTTTAAGATAACATGATAGTAGGAAGGAGATTTTAGCAGGGAAGGATCATCAGAGTGAGATGTGCAGTGTTTAAACAGCTTAAAATTACACAAATACATAGAAATACAGTGTTTAATTGCTAAACCTATTTTTTATAGTTACAAATGAAAATAAATAAGTACATAGATTTTTTTTTTCTTACATCTGGAAGCTTTACCTGTGTTTTTATTGTCTGTTTCACAGCCTTTATGTGACATCAGAAACTTCCAAAAAAACAAACAAGAAAAAAATCTGGTGTTTATTATTTTAAGGTAAAAATTAAAAATGTGTTTATTTTTTATTGTAACAATTAGATTGTACATAAGATGTACATAATGCTGTAACAATGTCAGGAAATCAAGATTTTTTTTATTAAAACCAGAACAGCTGTTTTCTTTCAGCAACAATGTGTCAGAACTAGTTCAGTAATTAAATATGCTTATTTGCTGACTTGGCAAGAACTAAACAAAAATAGCTGCTTTTACGTTTAACATACGCTACATAAGGCAGCTAATTAGCTTAGCAACAGTATGCTGTTTGCTTTGTCAATTAAATATCAAACACTATGCTTAGTTTGAGATTCCAAATGATATCTAAAAATACATTTATATGTGGTAGATGATCAAAAAAGGCTTTTTTTTCCGATTTGCTGTAGAACATGTGTAAATCGCTGGCTGTAGTTAGTTTAGCTTAGCATTATCTTCTGACAAATGATTCAATGCTATGGTGAGTTTCTGGTTCAAAATGATACTGACAGAGTTCTATGTGTTAATGTGTCTGATGTTCAGAATAGGCAACATTTTGCTGTTGTGGGTAAAATACTCTGACTTCAGCTGCTAAGCTTAGCTTAGCTGTTTCCTTTTATCAAGTAAAAAAAAAAAATTACAATAGGATCTTTTTCTTCTTTTGTGATGACATTTTGTTTGTTTTTATTGAATGTGCCTAGTGTCCAGAAATGGCAAATATTTTCCATTTGAACTTTCTATTGAATTTTATTTCCTGCTAGCTAGCTTAGCTTAATATCTTATTTTATTGATTAAAGATGAGACATTAAGCTAAGTTTCTTGTATTATTAATTCAAAATAATATTTTTAGAGTTTTAAATGCTATGTTAAACTAAGCTAACTAGCCATGGGCAGCTTAAACTAGATATAGTTAGCTTAAACTAACAGCTTAGTTTAAGCTAACTATAGCTGCTAGTAAGCCACGTAGCAACTAAGATAATTTCCTCTAGCAAAACAGTGTGTTTCTTCAAAATCTCAAACTATTTCTTTTGAGTTCACTTTCAGGTTGTGAACAATGGTTTACAATGTGCTGACTTGAATCTTTATATCCCTTCCTTACATTCCCTAAATAGCTGCATCACTGCTCATTCCTTCACTTCATCTCCTACCCTTACTCAGGACCTGTTACTGTCGCCATGTTCCTCCCTCTGGCCTTGTTTTCCAGCTGCCGGCTAATAACATTATACTGTCTCTCCCACAGAAAACGTATGACCGTCATAGGAGCTGGCTACACCAAAACTGGACTTCCACCCTTATCTGCAGAAAGTGCTACGATACTGGAAAAAAATATTCCTAAATTGTCAGGCTCAACACAGCTGCTGAGGCCAAAACATCTTTAGAACAAACAGGATGTCTGTGAAACCAAACTGCTTGTGTGAGTACACTCACTTGGTGGTTTACCGGCATAAAGAACAACCTTAATAAGGTTTTGATTTATGGATATGTTCTTGTAATGTTAGAAGAAGAAAAAAAAGCATCTGTGAAAACAACTAGTTTTTTCTCCCTAAAACATGGAGTCTAAACAGAAAAAAACAGAAGGGTAAATATACTGTGTGTGTTTAATTTAATTTAATTTTTTTAGATTTGGCAGCACAATGTGCGCCAGTTTCCAGCATGAAAGTAAAGAAAATAGCTCTAGCAAGCTGGTCCCTTGAATTTGTAAGTCACATGGTTCCCTCTGGCAGTAAATGAGCCAAAACCGTTTCCTGTTTGATCTAAGCTCATTTTGGCCTAACCCTAACCCGTGCCTGATCCTATCTGCCACACCACAAAAACATAAAACCTAAAATTAAAAAAACCCTAAAATCCTCGGTTACGTTCTCGCCGTGATGCCCGACGCGCTCGTCTAGGAGCTGATGATCTGACCCGACCAGGTCTCGTGCTTGGTGCCTGGGTTCAGGTGGGTGATGACCACTTCCACAGCCTGGACTTTCTGGTTCTTGGGGGGGATCGGACACACCTTGTATGTGACCTCGTCTCCTTCCATAGGCACGTACTCCCCGTCAATGCTGTCCAGAGAGGAGAAATTACGATAAAATAAGAACCGCATGAAAGTCAAAGGCTCAGCTTGAATAGACCTTTTAACCTCAGGAAGGATCCCAAGCAGTGCTATTACAAATCAGAGTACATTCTCGCAAATTTAAGCAAACACTGCAATTTAAAAAAAAAAAATGGTTTTGCTGCCAGGATGAGGTGGTTTTTGAAATTGTTTTTTTTTTTTTGTTGTTGTTTTTTTTCACAAAACTGCAGTGGAAACACTTTTTTTTTAACATCACATGAGTCATGTGATCACCAACCGGATGTTGCCACTGGCGCAAACCATGAAGAAGACGACGAGAGGAAGTAGTTGGAGGATGATGGTGTGGCATGTTTAATGACTCATTGCGTGAACAAACTTATTGACGTGATTAATGGAAACACCACAACTGTAAAATTTTGTTTTTTCAACAATAGCTGAATAACGAAAAAGTTTTGAGCACAATGTTAATGCAGAAAAGGACAGAGCACTATCTTTCCCCAAAATCCATTGAAATCCATGAAAGTAAATAGGTGACAAAGATAGATTTCAATCTCTGAATTTTAAACTCTCTTGTTCCAGGATTGTGAAGCAACTGGAATGTTACCTCAAGGAAAATGGCAACCAGCGTTGAGAAACGAGGACACGACAGTTTGCCCCCCAAAACAACGGCCACCAGCTCTGGAAGAGTCAGCAGTGATTGCATAAAATGAAGGATGGTGTGCTTGGTGAGGAAGACTCACTCAGAAATGTGAACGAAGATGTCCTCTCCTCCATGAGAAGGACGGATGAATCCATGACCCTGAGATCTGGAAAAGTTTTTACACACACCCTTAAATACAGGACCTGATCTGGCTCGTACCGTCCTACAGAGAGAGAAAGACGTAGACATGGACAGGCTGATTTAATACAATTGTAGTTTGAAGCTCTTTCTTAAAAGACTCAAAAGAAAAACACGAAAGGCAAACTCTTGTATTGTGTTTTTACTCACGCTGAGTATGTGCGTGTGCGTTTTGTTGGCAGTGGGCTGGGTAGCTCTCCAGGCTGAGGTGGTTTCCTCTCCCTCTCCCAAACACGGCTGCCTTCCCTCAGGAAAGGAAAAGAAAGCTGCAGGGGAGCGCGGGGGGACGTCAAAGGCAGCTGGGGGTCTGTCGGCAATGATGGGTCGGTGCCTGACATCTTGGCTTGGCTTAGGGTTTCCGTGGCACACAAAGAAGAAAAGAGTGGAGGGTTATACCTCCTGCATGGCACAAGGGTTTCTGACGGGGAGAGGAAGCCCAGAGAGGAGCTCTTCAAGGTGGATGGATGAAGCTATGACACCCTGAAGCGGAGAAGGCAAAAATAAAGGGTGGAACATTTGTTGAAGAGTCAGGCAGTGTGACTGCATGCTAAAGGGTTCAATGAGACCGAGGTCAGGAATGCAGGGCATTCCTTCCTCTCTGCTCCAAATTCTGGAGGTAGTCTGACAAACACTGCTCTATGGAACAGAGAGTTCGGTCACTTTACATTGAGATGCCACCCCACAACATCATGCTGCCTCCACCGAAGGTTTGGCAACGACAAAACCAGTGACATCACAAACCATTATTAACAAGAAGTCATGTTGCGGCCCCTCATGTACATTTGTTCCGTCTCTGGGACCTAAAGGGTTTTGAAGGATGATGTTGACGTTGCCTGTAGCTTTATAAATGGCACCGAAAGAAATGAATGAAGGCGTTCTGTCCGTGTTGAACAAATATTGAATTAACATTAAGAGCCATCTTGTTTCGATCGGTTCGTCTCCTTTTACGGTGGAGGATGGTTGTTTACAGCGCAGGTAATTTCCAATAAGCTTCAAAGTGTTGAATTGGAACAGTACATACATACAGTACATACAAACGTTAGCAATTGGGTAACATTTAGAACCTCAAGGAAGCCTACAGGAAGCAATCATTTCTCAATAGCCGAGGGTCCAGACACTCTGAATGAAGCAAAGCATAGAACAAGGCATGTACAATGAATTTTTGATCAATTAGTACCTGGACAGGAAGGAAGGAATGAAATAAGATTTTTTTTTTTGCTTCATATTCTGACTTAGCTCTGAGTTATCAATCCACATTGGATTGGTAACTCGGGGAAATAAAATCAGTTATGAGGACTTTGAGCTTTGCTCATTCTTTTAAACACACTAGTATCATGTCCGAAGTTCTCAGCCCACAGTTTGAGACCAGAAAAGACACACTGCTGCTGTTATGAAATGATTCATCATCGTTTGGCATGAATCAGACATGTGGATAATAGCACATGAAAAGGCTTTATCACTTGGGACCATCACGAATCAAGTAAAAGTAGTACAACTTCCAGCAAAAAGAAATTCAAAAAAGGACATCCTGTTAGAACTTAACATTTTTTCCCCCGTCTTTTTTAGTTTTTATTTTCCCTAATCTGTCATCATAAAGTTTCCCCCCAAACCACCACTAAAGGGTTTTAAAGTTGTGCTTCCAGTAGAGGTGTGACTGCACATTTTGGCATCGATCCAATAACAAGTAAATACAGGGCCAATACTAATACCGATACTTTTTTGTAGTCAAAGTTTGACATATCATCAAACTTCTGACCTAGAGGTGTTTTTGTAGTTTTTCCTTTCAATTACGTAGTGCCACATTAACATGAGAAACAATAGAAAAAGGTTTGTGTGCATTTTTTTCTAAATAAAGTGCAAAAAATACATTTGAGAGCAAATCAAACCAAAGTCATCCTTGATGTAGAGTTGAGAGAAACAAAAAGTATTGATCTTACCATGCTATCATCAATCCGATACCGACTTGGTATCAATATTATTGATCATTTGGATTGATGCCTCTACTTGGTTTGTGGAAATAAAGCCAAGTCTGTCACAGCTTGTGGCAGCTAAAAAAACTCCCAATATGAAATATAATATGAAAACAATCCCCTTCAGGATCCTCTGATCAGACATTATTAGATAAAAAGTATTACTTCCACAACACTAACATTAATTACGGTTTATTCAAAGATGAGCTGCTCGTTGGATCGTTTCATAACAGCCATTCCTGAGCACAAATGAGCTCAGTCACCTACTTGACACAAACCAAATTATCCGGTGAATTGATCTGTATCATTAGTCGGCTCATTATTATGACAGTCTGTGGACACACTGATAACTGCAGGGCATCGTCGAACAAAGGTTCAGCGCTCACACCGAAACCTTGTTTGTAATGAAAACACAGCTGCGGGTGGAAGAGTCACCAGCTTCATCAGCGGCCGTATACAGGCAAGCTGAAAGCCTGAGAAAGACTGATGAGGTAAGTGTGTGTGCGTGCGCGTGCGTGTGTGTGTGTGAGAGAGAGTGATTCCCGAAGGCTCCAAGCAGCACACTTTGTGCCTCTTCCCATCAGTCTATATATAGTTCAGGGTGGTTGGATTGGGGCCATTACTGAGGTGGACTACAATGTCCAGGCAGGAGACCTGAAGTCTTACTCACACACTTTTTATTCCTTAGATTAGTAATTAAGTGTTTCAGCTTCATATCTGGGGCAGATTATGAGATAACTGAGTAAAATAACTGATGTTGTGTTTCATGAAAGATATGTTTGAGCAGAGGTTTTGCAGATTCTTGTTATCCCTTTTTACATTTAAATATTTTGGCTCATCAAACACAATTCGGTGTCTATAATGGCTATTGGGAGGGTCACTGTATGAGTAAAAACTCTTAAGTTTTGAGATTAATCTCATACACTTTCTAGAAAGAAAAAAAACCTTGGAAATTATTACTGAGCTCCAAAAGCCAACATGTTTAAAATTTTTGAAACTTAGAAAATTTTGAAAAAGTAAAACAAAAAAAGTGGACTTTTGAAACTCAGAAATGTAATTTTTTCTAGAAAAATATTGAGGTTTATCTAAAATTCCCTAAGTTGTTCAAGCAAATTTTTGACATTGTAAACTTTTTAGATTGAAAAATTAAAAATTAAAAAATTTATTCTTCCTTTTCTTTCTTCTATCTGCAATGGTCCTAATATATCAGAGGAAGAAAAACTGTTCTAAAGTGATAATTTTTAAGGGGAAAAAAAGTCATCCGAAGTATAAAACTAACTAAGCATATTTGCATTACCACAACATGCTTTTCTTCCTTTATTTTGTTTCCCCTAAACTTGATATTTATGCTTATTATCTATAATGTGTTTGAAACTAAAGTCAGACTTCTTTCGTTGCCATAAAAGTTTGGTCAATAAAGTGAGAAAAAAGTATTTATTCCAAATAAGACAATAACAATATATACAGCAATAGACATGTGATCAATAATAATATATTCATTAATTTTACTGACCTCTGATTCAGAACTGCACAGCATTCTGGGGGATGTAGGCAGAGGAAAGACTTTAGGCGCTCAACCTCTAACGGCCAGCCAAGCGAGGTGGGTGGCATCCAAATTCTTTAATAATTTTCTCCATATTTATTTTATAAAATAGTTAACAAAGTCTTTGTCAAGTTGGCTGTAGGGATGGATCAGATTTCTTTCTGCTCCTCTTGCTCCCATGTTCCGCCTCTTATGTGTGCATCTGTGCATTAGAATCAAAATGCCAAGAAATAAATATCAACAATCCTACAGCCATAAAAAAAAAATCTATAAACCATTTTAGCTGCAGTAAGGTAATGGCTTTGTGAGCTTTAACTTGAAATAAAAAAATGATTTTAGTGTTAATCTCAGCAACTCCAGTTGTTTTCTACAGAAACAGAAACATGGTGTTATTTTCTTGTGCTGTAAATTTCTCCTTACCGTTCACTTTTGTTCTTATTGTTCTTTTTTAATATATATTCTTAACCTTTGTGTGAATTTCTATGCTGCTATTTGTCTTTCACTTTGCTGCTGATGCACCTGGCTTTTCCCCACTGAGAGGCAGGAAAGAATATTTCTATGTTTTGTTTTGTTTTCTGCTCCAGTCCATGTAAATTACAGATGGCTGACGTTTGCAGGTGGTGCAGATGCAGTGATTAAGAGCATGTCTTGGAGTCACAGAGGAAAGGACGGATCTGAGGACTGCTGGAGGAAATCGGACAATAAATAATTCACAAACTTGACTGGCTGAGTTAGCCCACTTGTAAGACTGCCAGCAGGCCAGGAATTTGACTTTAACGAGTCTGCAGTGAATGTTTTACACCATTTACTAAAACATGTCAGGGGTTTCAGTTGTAGATTTTAGTACTGAAGGGAGAATAAAGGGCCCAAAAGCACCACCCAAGTGAAACCAGGACACAGTGGCCATCTGCATCAGCATGAGGGGCACGTCAACTCCTCTAAACACACACACACACACACACACACACTGTCTTTAAACTTTAAATTGGCCGTTTTAAGGGACAAGTGGCCTGTTTTGTGGTCTAATCTGACGGAGGCTGAGATTAGCAGGGACTAAATGATTTAATAGGCAACACAAGCCCTTCAGGCGGGCTGTTTCCAGAACATTCTCACACTGTGGAAGCGGAGGACAAGAAGGGAAGAGGATGCCTGTGGACAAAACCTCATTTCTGCCGTAAAAGGACGTACTCTGACGTGCCGCCTAGAAACAAATATCACTATTTGTATTGTCATGTCGGAATTTTAAGCAGGTGCCATGATGTTCAGACAAGTGACCGGTTGAAAGGATAAAGAACAAACAAACAGGGGGAAAAAAGACAGATGAACGATTACTCACCGTTAAAAACGTCGCGAGGACGTCAGAATGTTTCTTCTTCTTAAATAAGGCAATTATGTAAGTAGATCCGGCGAAAAGGTGCGGGAACATGAGCTGAATGAGTGAGGGGATTTTGGTATGGATGCGTCTCACACACACACACACACACACACACAGAGAGAGAAAGGCAGCGAATGAAAGAGGAGGCAGCAGAGACGGGGCGTGGGGAGGGGGGAGCTCCAAACAACAGCCGGCTTCACTATACCACAGTCAATTCTTTGTTGTCAGAATGGATGGAAACAGCGACTAATCTATCAGTCAGTGGAGCTTTAAGGACAACACTGCTTACAACATGACTGCTTCATGGGATCATATGTGACTTAATATTTTACTACTTTTTTTTAATTCACAGTTGTTTGGTACGACTTTAGATAGAGGAAAAACGTAGTACATTTCTGCCAAAGAATTCAGATATTTTGAGATTAGACTCAGAAATTTTCGTTGGAAACAGAAAAGGTTTCAAACGTGCATTGCTTATGTATATGCACGTTTTTCTCTTTTCCTACTCATTGCTTGTTTTCTTGTTTTTAATAACCTGTTTGAAATAAATGAAAATGAAAAGTCGAAAATTTTTTCTACATTTGGACATTTTTTGAATTTGAAAAGTCGAAAATGTTCGGCTTTTGAATCACTTCTTTCCTTGGCGTTACTTACATGGGTGTCAATTTAATTTTCATCTAGGACCATCAAGATCATAAATGTCATCAAAGAGCCAGTTGTGGCAAGATTATTGATAAGATAAACTGTTAAAAATAATATTAAACAGCTGCAGATGCATTCGATGAGTACTTCTTAAGCTTGAGTAATATCTCACACTGATGTGACCTCTGATTTTAATTATCCAAAATGCTCAAAGAAATTATACATGCAAGCTGGGAAATGTTGATTTATGATCCTGAATCCAGATTACCAAGATAATCATGGAGAATCATTTGAATTTAGTGGTTCCTGGTGAGACCTTCCTCCTGATACATTTCTACAATTTCAATATCAAGAAGTTCTTCAGACTGTGCAACTACATGCTGTGTACACTTTTGAATTTGCTGTGTAGGAAAAAAAAAAAGTCAGCAGGAACAATGTACTTTTTGTACTTTGCTTCGCTGAAGAAAACTTCTTACATTTTTTCAGATTAAATTGATTTTTAATACTGTTCAACAAACAGCCACAATACCAGCTGAAGAAATGATATCAGTGAATTTTTATTTTACAATCTGCTGAAATTTCTGTAATACAGAAAAGATCATCTGGGAGCAAAACAAACACTGAACTGCACACAGAGTCAGACACTTTATATGGAGTGGTTACAAGGAAGAGCCTTCATCTGATTGGCAGAATAAATCCAAAAATTAGATTTTTTTTTTCTGATTTGACTGACTGACCCCCAACTTTCCCCAAAGTTACAAGTTTTGCTGGGAATTATCCTTATATATAAACAAAAGCTCAGAACAAGAACAGTTTTATGAGTTTCTTAAAATTCTCATTGCTCAAAAAAAATCTGTTAAATTATTTCAGCGGGGCTAAAAATAAAAAAGAAAGAAAGCTGCACATAAAAAGACCACTGAAAAATACAAGATGTAAGGTTACCCTGTGAGTGAAATGACAAGGGCCTGGAGCTGCTGCAGAAAAATTATTATAAATACATAACAGCAGGGGAAAAAACATCATGCGCTTGACCTCATTAGAAGTGATCATGAGAGCAGTGGAAGCATCGGGGAAGAGTTGCAACAGTTTTACAGCATATTAAAGCAAATGAAGCGCTGCTGTGCTGTGTTGAAAGCCTACTCTAAGACATAAATATAAAAACGACCCCTACTGGTCTAACTCTGTTAGATATACAGCAATCTGACGTTCAGTACGAATCATGAGTCATCTTATGTTCCTTTCACATACAACAGGTCTGCCTGCTGCAGCTTCGATGCTCTGCAGTACCGCCTTTGGGCCACCGGAGGGGAGAAAAACGAGCATTAAGTGTGAGTTTATTTTAGGTCTGGTTTGTACCGAACCCGTAGCGGGACATTGAAGGACAAAAGAAAAACTAAACTTTCTCGAGCGCACCGGATGCTATCTCATGCACACCACTTAATGTCTCATTATCGCCAGATAATATGTGGGGCAGGTGAGATAGCATGTCGCTGTACCACATACTATCTCGTGAGAAGCAGATATTTGGTGCGCATGAGATGGAATGTGAATACTTGATAGCGTCACGAGCGCACCAGATATCTTGAGCGCAGGAGATGCTATCTGTTGCGCACGAGAAAGTATCTGGTCGCAGAGGAGAATTTTTTTTTCTTTTCTTTAATGTTCTGCTACAGTTCTATAGGTTTGCCAACAGGGTCCAGAAACAGAAGAAACCATTGTAAAGATGAGCCCAAAAGCAGCAGAGTGACTGTTCAGCTGACCGAGCTCAACATTGTGCTAACTTGTTTACACAACTGCAATAGCGACCAGGGGTCAGTGTTTACCATGTCCTGGGTCAGGTCACAGCTTATTGTGTCAAGAGTGTGTGTGGGTCTATAACCGGTACTCTCTGCTCGATGAACACACAGCAGCCTCACATCATTTCAAAAATATGCTTAATGTTGATGAATGAGGATTAAAAAATAAAAATTACAGGACCAAGTTCAACTGTTCCATCAAAATCATTAGCTTGACATTTAAAAGTATTCCTGCTTGGTTCGGTAATTGTACTTCAGTGAAAGCTGCAAGCTAATCCTGGTGATGAAACAGTTATTTGACATTCTGTTTCCTCCCAAGCTGTACCACCCTGTTTCCCTCCCTCCATGGCTCAGTGCTGCAGCTGCTTCATCCTGTTCAGGGCTGAGCCCGCCTGGAACCACTCGATCTGGGTCTCGTTGAAGCTGTGGTTGAGCTCCAGCGTCTCCTGGCTGCCGTCGCTGTGCGTCACAACCGCTGACAGGGGCTGAGAATGATGAGACGAGAGAAAAGACCCTCAGAGGAGATGTTTTTAAAGATGTATTTCTCAACAGCTAAAGTATATCAGATGTTAAATCTTACCTTTCCTGGTGCAAAGGATTTCAGTCCCTTGATGGAGATCTTGTCGTCGGGGCGGATTTTGTCGTAGTCGGATGGGTTGCTAAAGGTGAGGGGAAGCAGGCCCTGCTTCTTCAGGTTCGTTTCTGAGACATGGAGGACAAACTTTTCAGTTCAGATGAAAATCAACAAAACTAAATGACACAATTTTAATGTTCTTTACTTTATTCACTTCTGCTATTCTCCATTTATGTTATTTGTAATTACTGCTGCCACCAACTTCCTGTCTTCTTTTTCCATAAAGTCACCATTTGCTTTTGTGCTAGGCTCTCTCTTTCTTGGAAGGAATCATTGACAGAGATATTGCCCCTATTTTTTTTACTTGTCCATAGAAAGTAGCCCTGGTTCAGTGTTTCTTTGGGGAACCGTTTTCAGTTTTTTTTTTTGCAGGTTTTACTACTCAAATTTCAGACCACTATGAATTTAAGACCTATATCTCCACAGAAATGTATGAACTTTGTCCAGCCAACTGGGGAGAAATTTGAACTGCCGTGATATTCGCAAAAATGTTAGCTATACCTAGCTAGTTAGCAGTGAGTTCACGGTAGTCCTAACAGTCTCTAGTCACAGAACACAATGAAGATGTCTGAGTGTGACTTCAAACTTGCATAACGGAAAAGTCCCGCAACCCCGCCCCCCCAATAAAAACATGGGATATAAAAGAATAAATAGTAGATAAAATTTAAGACCTGTGAGTTACATATTAAAGGCAAACCTACTTTTTATAATTAAATTAAGACATTTTAAGGCCAGTTCTTCTGAAGGTGTCTTCCTGTTAAAACGGAGTGGTTCCGTTCAACTTCACTCCGTGCTTGATAACAAGAACAGATTGTTGTGACTTGATGGAGTTGACTGATGTTTATAAAGGCAACATTTTACCAATTGGCAAATACATTATCCAACTGTATTTGTGTTGTATTATATGTAATGTATTATATTTTATGTAGATTTCTATATTTTATGGAAACTGAACTCTTTTGTCTTGTAAAGGACACTTGTTAAAAAATTGGGCTATTTAAATAAACCTGACCCAGCCGGCTTCATGTTCATAAAGCTATTTGCAGCATGAACTGTGTGGCTTCACCATGGATTCGGGCAAAGCTCTTGACAATAATGGCTCTTCCACCCAGATGCCTGGGCTCCAGAGCTGCATGTTCTCTGCTGGAGCCCTCGCCGTAGTTATCATCTCCAACCACGACCCACGACACGCCGTTGGCCTGCAGAGGAGAAGCAATAAAAACAGAGGTTCACTGACTTTCAATTCGAGATTTAACAGCTTATTATCAAAGACAAATGCTTTTGAAACCAGTATAGAAATTTTCTAGGAATGGACTGTAATTTTTAAAATAAAATTTTAAAGATTATTACATAAAGGGGTGAATCATTTTGCAATTTTCGGCTGATTCCCATTTTGGCCATAACCATATTTTTTTTTGTTTAAAAGGTTGCTAAATGTAGCTAGAAATTTGCTAATGGGCTTGACACGTGGCGTGATGAACAACTCAAGGTGAACCCAACACATGGGACGCGATAGTGATAACAGCAATAGCAGTAGCAGCGTTAGCAATGGCAGCGGAAACAAAAGTTGAATTTTTTTCAACTTTTCCTGTGTACGCCTACGTGTTCTGGCTTTAAATTTTGCCATATGAGGTTCTATACGATATGAATAGTGAGGGAGTGATATTGCCTCCTGTGTGTCAAGAACCTTAAGTTGGAAAAAGTCGGGTAATTTGCTGTAAACTGGTGGGGGTCTCTCAGTCTCCCCTTTCTTATGTAAGTAATTATCGGTACAACAGTCACATCTTGAACTCTCACCTTGTAGTGTCGTGCCACATCAGGGACTCCTCCGTACTCTCCCGTCAGGTGGTTCTTGATCTTGTTGACGGCGTCGTTCTCGCTGTTGACAGCACCGATCAGCATGTTGTTGGAGATGTTATCCAGGTGGCCGCGGAACTTCAGCCAGGGTCCTGCGGCGCTGATGTGGTCCGTGGTGCATTTCCCCTTCACCTACAGAGAGACAGGTGAGAGTTATCCTCCGACGCCAGCAGCCGTGAGAGCGTTCCCATCTAACCTGGCGTGCGCCCACCTTGATGAGGACCACCATGTTTTCCAGGTCATTTCCGCTCCACTTGTCAAAAGGCTCCAGCAGCTGCAGCCGGTTACTCTGAGGACTGACGTCCACCTTGAGGCTGGCGCCATCGCTCGGAGGGTGCTGGTAGGTGTCCTGCCCTGGGTCGAAGTCCCTCGCTGGTAATTCGTCTCCGGTGGGGGGCACCAGCTTGAACTTCTCTCCCGTGGGGGTTGTGAGGTAATCTGTCTCTGGGTTGAAGTCTAGCGTCCCAGCGATGGCGAGGGCAGTGACTATCTGAGGGAGGGAGGCAGGAGGAAGGACGGTAGGTGCGGAATGTGAACCTGTGTGTGCTGGAAGGTGTGGACCGGTTTGGGTTTACCTCAGGAGAGGTGACAAACGCATGAGTTGCAGGGTTGGCGTCGTTCCTGGCGGTGAAGTTCCTGTTGAAGGATGTAACGATGGTGTTCTTCTCTCCCTTCTTCACATCCCGCCTGCACATAAACAAATATACAGAATATCAACACACAACCTTTGGTCAACCTGATTTATTACAACAGGAAGTGACAACACAACGAGACCCTTACTAAGATTTTATGTAGTAGACCAGAGGTCAGCAACCTCAACAATTTTAAGAGCCATGTTTGCCTTCAGTCCAGCTAAACAGCATTTGTTTAGCAACAGGACTCACTGAGTGTCTGTGATAAACCAACCCAAAGTAGCACAGAATTGGAAGGTACATGTCTAAAAGACCCGACAGTTGTTTTTTATATTGAGTGTTAAAAATCTTTATTTTTCATAAGCGTTCACCTGATGTCAGCTTAAAAATAATTACCTGTCCCACTGTCCAATGCAGGGTCCACATGCATTGGCAAGAACCACACCTCCAACATCGCTGAGGATCTTTGACTAAAAGATTAAAAAAATAAAAATAAAAATAAAAAAAAATAAAAACAGAACAGGGTTAATTTTACCACTTAAAAACGAGAAGTTATGTGCAGTCCATTTGTTTTTGCAATGAGCCAGCATTTACATATCCGTCTCTTTCGATGGTGGCACGGATCTGCTCGGAGCCGGGGGTGACGGTGAACTGAGCTTTGCACTTCAGGCCTTTGTCCAGAGCCTGTTTGGCCAGGGAGGCGGCTCGGCCCATGTCCTCGTAGCTGGAGTTGGTACAGCTGCCGATCAGACCTGCAAAGTGAAGCAGGGAAGAAATTCTCAACAAAAGTCAAGCCTGGATACACGAAGAGCAGCACATCTCCGTCTGTCCTCACCGACTTTGACCTCCAGCGGCCAGCCATTCTTCTTGGCCACGGCGCCGACCTCGGAGACGGGGTGCGCCAGGTCAGGGGTGAACGGCCCATTGATGTGAGGCCTGAGCTGGAAAGAAACAGCAAGAAAACACATAAGTTAGGAAGAAAAAAATCTAATGTGTGATGAATTGTTGGAACACTCCATCAGGTATAACAGGAAAAGGAAAGGACTGCAGGCGAGAAAGCATCATTTTATTATTAAACTGAACACTTGAGATGCCAGGCACTTCAGTCTGTAACTAAGTTTCATTATGCAGCAGAAATGTTTGTTTCAAAGTGGAAAATGGATGAAGTTTAAAACCAGAAGTTTGCGTTCAATATGGATTTCTTCTCCTGCCATTATTTAGCTAAATATCTGATGTATGCCTGTCGCAATAAGCAATAAATGAATTGGATAAAAAAAAATTAAACAGAACTCAATAGTTTCCATCTGCATGATTTATGTTTTCTTCTTTCTCTCTTTCTACCAAAAGCTGGATGATAAAATCCTTTTCTTGAATGACAGTTTTGTTCACAGAAACTTTATAATTCATTTATTTGTTGTTTCTTTTGTTTATTTATTTTGAATACTTAAAATGTCTTCCAGTTCCAGTGTTAAATGTTTATTAGAATTCAATTAATAAATCCCAGCTCAATTTAAGAATCAGGTTGACAGCAAAAACTATTGATTTTTTTCTACATATATATGGTAAATAAATAAATTCAGACAGTAAGGAGTTAAGACCTACCTCGTCCAAATTGAGTTCGATGATCTGGTCGTACTCACAGCCTTCATCTGGTACCAATAAGTCCTTGTACTGATCAGCCACAGCAGCGATCTCTGAGGGAAAACACACACATTTAATCACCGCTCTGCAGGTTCAGTGACGGATCACGCTCTCTCTCTTTTATTACAAATATATCAAAAAGACACAAACTGTAAACCCACCTCCTCGGCCGGTTTTCTCCAGGTAGGTTCTCATGCGGTGGTTGTATGGAAACACGGAGGTTGTTGCTCCAATTTCTGCTCCCATGTTGCAGATGGTGGCCATTCCTAAACAAGGCCAGCAGAAGATTCTGCAATTGTGCTTTCTGAGTCATAATGTTCATAGGTTTAAACGATTTCTTCATTGTGCTGACCAGTGCAGGAAATGGAGTCGACTCCTGGTCCATGGTACTCCACGATGGCTCCGGTGCCTCCCTTCACCGTCAGGATGCCCGCCACCTTCAGGATGACGTCTTTGGGAGACGTCCAGCCGGACAGTGTGCCGGTCAGTCGCACGCCGATCACCTGGAAGCGTGAAAACAGGGGAATGCATTAAAATAAAAATAGGTGGAAATTACAACTACCTGTAAGGAATCCATCCATCCATTTTCTTTACACCCTTATCCCCCAAGGGTCAGAAGGGGTGCTGGTGTCTATATCTAGCTGTCAATGGGCGAGAGGCGGGGTCACCCTGGACAGGTCGCCAGTCCATCGCAGGGAAACACAGAGACACACAGGACAAACAACCATGCACACACACTCACACCTAAGGAGAATTTAGACAGACCAATTAACCTGACAGTCATGTTTTTGGACTGTGGGAGGAAGCCGGAGTACCAAGAGAGAACCCAAGCATGCACAGGGAGAACATGCAGAAAGATCCTGAGTTGGGAATCGAACCTTCTTGCTGCAAGGCTACCTGTAAAGAATGAGAGAGAGAAAGAGAGAGAGAGATAGAGAGACAGAGAGAGAGAGAGAGAGAGGGAGGGAGGAATCGGCCCAACCTTGGGACATTTGAGCGCCCAGGGGATTCCAGTCATGACGTCTACAGCGTCGGCTCCGCCCACTCCGATGCAGATGGCGCCAAGCCCGCCGCCGTTTGGCGTGTGGGAATCTGTGCCGATAAGCATCACTCCTGGGTAGGCGTAGTTCTCCAGGATGATCTGTAGAGATGCAGATCATCTTGTTGGGGGAAATCAGGACTGCAACTAATGCTTATTTTAGCAATCGATTATTCTATAAATTATTCTGACAATCAATTAGTTGGATGAAAAAATTTTGAAATGCATCGAAAAATGCAAATAAACAGATTTTTTTATTTTTGTTAATAAGTAAATTAGTTTTCTATTGCCTGAAATGCAATAACTTAAAATTCCTTAAGTGAACACTGGATCATTTGTAGCAAAGAATGAATCTGCAGCTAAAACAATCCTTCTGACATCAACATGTGAGAGACCCCCCTCTGGATGTCTGACTCAACATCAACATTTTTTTTTTTTTGTTTGTTTTTTACAGAATTTCAACCTGTAAAATTCTGTAAATGTTACAGGTTAAAATTTGCAAGCTAAAACTATGCAACAAATTTATAAGTAAAGGGTTTTTCATCTTAAATACAAATTGTAAAGAACTGTGTTGTTTTTTCAGTAAAGGTTTTTTTGAGTCTGTATCGCCAAGTTAATGATTAATTGATGACTAAATTAATTGACAAACATTTCAATAATCGATTCATCATGATTAATCGTTTCAGTCCCTATGGAAATACAGAGCTACATCTGTAGTAGATCAGATTGGTCTCAAAGTTCCTGTTTCACTGTACCTGATGGATGATTCCAGAGCCAGGTTTCCAAAAGCCCACTCCGTATTTTGCTCCAGCGCTGGACAGGAAGTTGTAGACTTCCTGGTTCACTTCCTATGGGAACAAACAGACCTGTGGCTCAATTGAGGGTTACAAACTACAAGCAGGGCCGGATTTAAAAGGATGTGGGCCCCTTGAATGGAAACCATTTTGGTGCCTCGTTCACTAAAAAGTTCTTTGGCAAACATAAATTACAATATGTAGTCCTATACATAAACACAGTATGAACTAATGATGGCAGGTTTAATCCCTTGGCCAGCAGCTACATGTTGTTCCCCCCAGGCGGGGGATATGGACTTAAAGTTTTATCACAATATTTTGTGGAACTATTGTGATAAGAAACAAGAATTATTTGCTACTTCTTTTTTTAGGTAACTTTATGGCTCTCACTTAATGGCACAGCAATCACAAACAACAAACACAAATACTGCACTTGAAATGCATTGTAATGCTATTCTATAGGACACCAGTCACACAAAGAAGTATGATTTGCATCACTAAACTGCATGTAGTAACTGCATTTATTCATATTTTCAAATTAACTGATAATCCCAACAATACGGATAGTTTGGCACCTTAAACATCATTAACTGAAATTTCTTGTGACGACTATAAATGAAACTTCTTATCACAATAAGAAATTTATCACAATAATTGGTAAAAACAATACGATAAATGCCCATCCCTAGCATGAACACTGTTTATAATAATAAAAATCCCAAAATATCATTACATCTCACCTGATATGGGTCTATGACTTTTATATAAACTAAAATGTTTGCAAAACATGCATTTGTTACAATAAATAAATACATAATTAAAAGATAAAAGTTTGTGGGTATCCCCCACCCAAAAAAAAATGTTTTCACCCTGGGCTACTGCCTCTGTAAACCCTTTGTAAACTCTGGCCCAGTTCATAAGGCCTTGCAAAAGATATTACGGAGGTAGACTAACACAAATAATCCACTGTAGAACAAGCAGAACTTCCTGGTTCGATCGTCATGGTTTCACATCCTCCACTAGATGCTTCCTCACCTTTGCCCTGGCCAAATCCTTGACTCCGCCGATCTGGGCCTCGATCAAGTGATCGCAGTGGATGGTTGAGGGCACGGCCACCCTCGGCAGCCCGCTGCTGATGAATTGCAGCATGGCCATCTGGGCCGTGGCGTCCTGCATGGCCACGCGGTCGGGACGCAGCCGCAGGTAGGTGCGGCCGCGGTCGATCTCCTGGTGGTGGGGGTTGTCCAGGTGGCCATACACAATCTTCTCTGACAGAGTGAGAGGACGGTTGAGCCTGCAGACAGAGAAAACTTTGAGGATATTCCTGCCGGACTGAGGAGAGAAAATCCTGGTAGAATATACATCGACACAGATGAGGCAGAGCTGGAGGAAACCCAGAGCAATAGGCACTGACCTTTTTCGGACAATTTCGACGTTGCTATGGAGCTTGTCATAGTTGATGAAGGAAGTGGGCTCAAAGCGGCTCATGGCCACTTTGGCCTTGGCTCTGTAGGCGGCTGATACATGCAGGCGCCGTGCACCATGACCCAGGACCAGCTGGCGCAAACATCAAAAGATGAGTCCAAACACACAGCTGGAAATCTATTGAGGTCACCACTAACAAACGATTTCTTATTACAGCTCTCAACTTTAGCTGATATTACTAATATTAAGTATTGGCTGTTACTGATCCAATACAGAAAAACAGTGCAGAATTGACTAAAAAATATAGATATATTTTTTAAACATAGAAATAAATTTCCTTAATTACAAATTTATTTGATCACTTCAATACACCAACAGCTTGGTCAAACATGTAATAACCGCACAACTTTTATTTGTTTAGTCAGTGCTACTAGGACTTAACAGCCAATGAAAAAAAGAAAAAAAAAAGAAGAAACTGAAACTGACGAAAACAATAGGTTTTGGTTAAACATGTAAAAAATAAACTGTCGTGAACCTTCTTTCAAATGGTTCAGAAAGTGCAATTATAAATGCTAAATATAATGTAAAAGAAATAATAAAGCACGACGTCAGTCAGTGCACAAAGCATAAAGTTGGACTGAATAGATCTGTCCTTAGAATTGTTTTCAGTGTTGGGACCGATGCAGATATCGCTGCTTCTGTAACAAAAACCCAAGGAGTTGATATGACACCAGACCAATAACAAAAAGATTTCAATCCAGAAATGTCAGCTGACTGAAAAGCATGTCCAGTATATGCAGTCAGTATTTGGTTGGGCTCCTTTTGCATGATTACTGCGTCAGTGTGGCGTGGCATGGAGGCCGTCTGCCTGACTTTCAGGACTTTGGTGAAAATTCACAGTCCAGTTTTCTTCCTACTTGTGTTAGGAGAGGCTTCAGCACAAGAAATGTGACAGTCGTTCTCTATGTCCTGGATTTTATCGCCGGCATGATTTTTTTTTTTCTTTCACTCAACTTTTCATCAATAAGCTTGAACTCAGCCAGCTTCTTCAGCAATGACCTTTCATGTTACCAGCTGTCTGCTGAACAGGTTCCAGGTCAGCAATATTTCAAATGTTTGTGTAGCCCATAACATGTTTATAACATATTTATATTAGTCATAAGTTATATTGTATTTTGGAGTTTTCATTTAACATTGAGTGGGATCGTATTAATGTACTCATTTGCTGAGATTCAACTGTTTGTTGTTTCGTATGTCAAATTTAGGGAGGTATTACCTGATTGTGTTTTTTGATTTATGTGTTTATTTTGTTTTGTTATGTTTTGTTTTTTTGTTTTGGTCACCTAAGGATAATATTCAGTAGAAAATCAACTGCTTGCAGCACAGAAATCTGGAACCTTTTAAAGGCAAAATAAACAGAAGACATTCCGCTAACTTCAAATAAAGCAAAGAGATTTGAGATTTTTGAACACCATAGCTTCTGTGTTTAAAGGACCCACTGAGAGGTCTAACCTTGCTGTTAACCTTGCTAGTTGCGACCAAACCCGAGCGTTAGAACCAAAGCAACCGTAGCCGTTTGAAGGCTTTGGGTGTCTACGATAACATCTCATAATAACAGTGAATAACAGTGAATAACAGTGATTTGCGGAGTTGGTTAATTTTGAAGCAGCTGTCTGTCGTCAGCTAGATAACGTTCAGAGAGGCTCGGGACACGATGACCTGAGCAGCTTCTTCGCTTCCAGCCACACTTCTCTGACCTCCAGCGGGCTCACTAACGCCTCCTACCAGGTTTATCCGCTCGGAGACAACAGCTGACCCCGCTCTGCTGTCGGCTGAGGGGATTTAAGCTGAGTTTTGAGACTCTTACCTGGAGCCGGGCCACAGTCAGACAGTAGGTTGCCATTTTGTTCACTGACAAAGATGTGAGGGTCGAGTGTGACGTCACGCGATTGTAAAGTCTTTTCTCTTCTTTTGTGGTTATGATGAGTTGGCGCTTTCAATGTGCCGCCACCTACTGGAGAAAATCAATTACTACAAATTAGTAGTAGTGGACTTCATGAAGCGAAATCCTTAACTTAACTGTGTACAGGTGGGTAGAGAAGCCACATTTTGTACTCAAGTACGAGTAGCACTTCTACAACATATTTTTACTCAAGTAAAAGTAAAAAGAAGTAGCTTTCCAAGAAATTACTCAATTATTTGCTAAAATAAAATAATATCATATGATTTAATATTTTAAAATTATTTCATCACACATAAAACATAAAGTCATTAGCAAATTCTGATATTTGAAAGACAAATATAAATAAAAACTACAATAAATAAATTCAAGTTCAGGCAGAAGAAACACTTTTTCATATAAATGTTTTAGAAATCAAAATTTACATTTAGGTAGTGTGAATATTATAACTAGGTAACATACTTCCAAGGACAATATGTAGTATTTACAGTATTTTACTAATGGTAAAATAATGGTAAAACAGGCTCAGCAGATAGAAAATAACAAAAGAACTACAAAGTTGGTGTAGAAACAAGAGGACTGTATGAGTGTGAGTTTGCTCTCTTTTCATTAAAATTATTTGTATTGGATAGAGTATCCAAACATTTGAGTCAACTAAGACTTATAATATTACTTGAGTAATATTATTAAAGTAAAAAGTAAAAATCAAAAAGCAGAGTGCAGTAATCTACTCCTAAAAGTATTTTTCCCCAAAAAGTTATTTAAGTAAATGTGAGTAAATGTACCTAGGTCTTACCCTCATCTGATTATAACTGACACTACCATAGGTCAAACTTGTTTTTCATCAATAATAATATTATTCATACCCAGTTTCAACAAAATATTATTTCTGTACCTTCAGCTGCTTTCTATTGGGAAAACTTTTATTTGGCTAAATTTAATGTTCACAGATCTAAACTTTCATCATCTTCACCTTTTTTGTAGTTTTGCTTTTTGGAAATAAAATAATATTTATATGCTATTTCTAAAAGTTCAAACAAAAAAATCTGTAAATACATAGGAATGCTGTAGGTCAACAAATATATTTAATTTATCATCGTGTCCGCTTTTTATTTCATGCATTTATTGCAGAAGCCTGGTATTTATGTGGATATTTCTCTTACTTAACATCCATTTACGTGACTATTTAACTTCTTGTGTCATTTTATTATTTGGACAAATACTGATACACTGATTTAATTTCTAGCAATGATTTCCAAAGTTGTATTTCCTTATTGGAGCCGCCAGGTGGCGGTAATGTGGTAACAGAAACTCAGGACTCGGGTGAAAGGTTGTAGTTGAAACACACTAGCACCACTCGGTGTAAGTTAGCCTAAAATGGCCAAGCATCATCCAGATTTGATTTTTTGTCGAAAACAAGCCGGTGTCGGTAGGTCTGACTTAGTTTGTTTATAAATAACATACCAAGCAGTTTTACATCACCAGAGGCCTATCTCTATTACACTCTTAGCATAGCATTAGCCGCTAAGCTAATTGTTGGAGCATGGATTTCAATGAAAATGTTAGCTGTGATGTTAGCCTTTACGTTTCTTCGTGCATGTTTGTTCCCCTTACACACTATCAGTTACTTTTATTATGGTTTGTTTATCGAGCAAAAATAATCCAATTATGAAATGTGAGTTTTAATACATTTTATAGTTTGACTGACTAACCTCTTTGTTTCAATTCCGCAGCTATCGGGAGACTTTGCGAGAAATGTAAGTGTTGTCGTCTACATTTAGCTAACACACCAACAACTTTGTTTCAGGAATTGCAGCGAACATCTACTGTAGCTGGTTTTATTGCAGTACTACTTTGGTTTCTTAGTAAAATGTACAGATTAAACATGGAGTCACCTGTAAGTTACTGTTTAGCAGAATCATTTTGTTGGAGGGGAAACATAAGAACAGATTCAGATTAAGTGTGTTGAGTTAGTTGTATTTACCTAATTAAACAAAGGCCAAAAAACTCATTCACTGTTCAACATTGTAGCTTTATAAACTATATATCTTTAAAAAAATAAAATAATCTAGTTGTAGAATGACATGTAATGTAAAACTAATTTTGTGTGTTCTCCAACTACAATTTAAAAACTGACAAAAATTTGACCTGCCAGCACAGGTGGTTGAAACACATGGAGACATTTTGTTTGTAATTAGAGCAGAATTACAACAAACCAATTAAACTTTCATATTGGAATATATTTGATCCAATACAGAGCATTTATCTTTTAATAACCATTCTTTTTGCATTCTCCTTAATTGCATAGTATTTATTTGATGTCTTTTACTCAAAAGCAGTCTTGCCACGTCCACTGTAGAAATATCTTCCTTAAAATGACCATGAATGTCAAATTCGTACCTTACGTTTTACTTTTGGGCCTAACTGGAGTGAGAATTTTGAGAAAAATTGCCATTCTGACATGAGAAACGTCTAGGAACAACATGAAGTTTAAACTACAGCTAAAAGTTCCCCTTTCTGTCCCTTCCCTGGCCCTCAGTTCTTCACCTGGCTCCCTCTTTTCTTCAAGGTGATGGAAAGTGTGTGATCTGTGACTCTTACGTGAGGCCGTGCACGCTGGTGCGTATTTGTGACGAGTGTAACTACGGCTCCTACCAGGGCCGCTGCGTGATCTGCGGAGGGCCTGGTGTGTCTGACGCTTACTACTGCAAAGAGTGCACCATCCAGGAGAAAGACGTGAGTCTCATCTGCTGTGATTTGTCTACTGTGTGCTTCTCCAAACACTTCCTAATCTTTTTTTTTTATTTTTTTGATTCTGTGTGCAGAGAGATGGATGTCCTAAGATTGTGAACTTGGGCAGCTCTAAAACAGATCTGTTTTATGAAAGGAAGAAGTATGGCTTCAAGAAGAGGTGAAGAAACCGAAGTCTGGGCTTTTAGTTTTGCAGTTTTTCTAAAGCATCCACAAAAAGAAACATTGTTTTTCCTAAATAAAGCTTTTCTTTTCTATTTCTCTGCATTTTATTTATTTTTGCTTGAGTCTTTGTGCTTGTAGAAGTCCCAAAGAAGGACTGATTTTCAGACTGTTGAATACTTTCTTCAACATGCTATATGTTTAAAATCTTGACAGAAACATGAGTTATTTCAAAACCACAGGATTAATATATACAGACTATAGTAGAGACTAGGGATCCAGGATATATCAGCTTTCACATCGGTGGCAGCTGATGTTAGTCTTTTTGAACAACCAATGTTCATTTCCTTCTTGTGTACCTGAAGGGGGAGGGGCTTGATCATGTGACCATGATGGTGACCAGCACATGATTGTGGGGTGTTTAACTGAAGCAGAGAAGCAATGTCTGTTTTTTCAGTGTTGTATGGTTGGGAAAGACCTGTCCAGGGTGTACCCCACCTCTCGCCCAGAACGTTAACTGAAGATGGGCACCAGCACCCGTCCTGACCCCACTAAGGGACAAGGGTGTTAGAAAATGGATGGATGGGAAAGATGTATATCTGAATATTGGTTATCAGCAAAAATAAAATTGGATAACCATCTACTCAAATTGTCACATTGGCACATCCCTAATAAAGACATATTAATAGTAGTGGCTTTAAATTACATTGGTGAGATTGTACAAAGATTGTAATAATTTATTGGCAACCCTGCTAAAGACATGGTAAAAAAATATCAGTCTGTTAATATAATAACATTATTTCATGCTGGAAAATCAGTGCTACTTCTCTAGAAGTAATCTTAGAAGCTTTACCTTCCTTGTGTTACAATTCCAGTTTTAAACATTTCAGGTTAGATGAATTCATGATATGAATAATATGAGTAAAACTAGAATACTCTGGAACACAAACCATCTTCTGGAGTTGAGTCATTTGACATAGGATTTTTTCCCTCATAAATAAAATGTACCTAATTTTAAAGCTGGTTATTTATTCATACATGAGTGAATAAAAAATTTTACTGAATCTACACACTTCTTCTATATAATAAAACTTAATGTCTAAAATGGGAGTTGAAAGTAGAAAGTTTTCAGGATGTATATAAATATTTTTGTATCTCAAATAAAAGGTTTGATTTTAAAATAAAATCATTTTCACATGGTTTAAAAAAAATAGCAAAAGATCTCCCCAAACAAACTTTTTACAGATTTTCACAAAGGGGTGCTCCAACCTGTAGAGGGCGGTGTAGATTTTGTTTTCTTTACTTCAGCGCAAAATCATTCTGAAGATGTTTTTCTGTTAGTTAGAATGGGAGAAAGAAAAACAAAAAAACTCCAAACCTGTCAACAAGGCTTTAATTTTTCATACAATATATACAAGATGGCGTCACTCAAAATGCCATATGTTTAAAAAAGAAGAAAAAAAAAAGAAGTAACCAGCAAGTTAAGAATTTGACCTGTTATAAAGAAAAGGCAGATTTGGCCTCCATTACAGCACAAGGCAATCAAAAAAAAAAAAAAAAAAAGCCAAACACTTATTTTTTTACCCACAAAACCTGATTTGTAAAATATACTTCATTACATGACTGAAAATAATGAAACCTTTAGTTGAATAAATCTAGAATATTCCCCCAGTAATGACTTGTATGTCATAAACGTACAAATGCTGTTACATTTTTTTTAAGTTATTATATTCCTCACATTTCAAACCCCTCTTCAAATTAAAAGGACAAAGTATTGAACTGATCTGATCAAACCAGTAAAGAATGGAAGCACAAGAGCTAAATAAGAAATGCTCCTTTCCCTTTTATTGTCAGAGCTGGAAAGTTAGATAACCTGAGGGTAGGTCAGAACTGGTACTGTAAACTGGGAGACTGCAAGCTGCATTGAAATGGCTTTAGACAAAGAAGAGCGTTTAGATTAAGAGATTCTTTATCTGTGGAAAAGAGGCCCCATCACAGAATGTATCAGAGAACACCAGTGATACAGAACGGACGCTTTTAGCTTACATGCTGCAGCAAAAATACATTTGGAAATAGTTAGCTTGATGTATGACCTTATGTTGCTGTGTGTTAGAGGTTTTTTGCTCCAACTTGTATGAAACAACTGTAAATATGAACATTAAAATATCTGCAGTATAATACATACATATGGTTTTATTTCCCTAAAAGGGCTTCATATTTTTTCTGAGCCTTCCCACAGTCCTAAGAGGCATTGAATGGATCTCATGTGAGCTTTTTACGGTCCCGGCGGGTTTGCAGTTACACTGTCCCCACATGCACTTTTATCTGATTCTCTTTTGTTTGTTTTCCTCGTGGTTTTGGGAACTGACAGAACACCCCCCTTCGCTTCCCCACTGTCCGACCGTGACATCTGCTGCACTCTTCCTAAGCTAAGTCGAGCGGTGACTGCGGGAGGATTAAACCTGCCAGCTATGCTTACAGAGCCAACACAACATCTGAGGCTGACTAAAATGGACGAGTTGAAGCAGCAGACATCCTGTAGGGATGAAAGCAGGAGTCCAGTCTGGTGAGAAAGTGCTAGACGGACAGACGACAGACATCAAAGCAGGGTGTTAGAAAGTAGTTCGCCTCTGGAGTGATAATGAAAACATAAAAAGAAGTGAGCACGGCTAGGTTCTGGTTTTTCTTGTCTTTTTTTTTTTTTTTTTTGCCATGTCACTGAAATCCCCTGAAGAAGATCAAGTTACTGGAAGTGTCACAGTCGGACGTTCTAGTGGGCAAAGACAGGCCCAGCTCTTCAGAGCAATCTGGTATGAGAGAAGTATGAAAAATAAAACTGCAAACCAAATGACCTGATCTAATCTAAAACCACGGCATGGACTGCCTAAACATCACCGGACAAGACTTAAAAACTCAGGAGTTCTTCTAAAATAACTCATGGATATGATCTCTTTCAGGCTACAGGTGTACAAAACAGAAAGTGCACCAAACAAATAAGGCGTGCTGAAGAAGCACTTGAATATCCACCTACATTCACCTCATTCAGAAAGGTGGTAATACAAAGGATTAAAAAAAACAAACAAAAAAAAAACAACAGATGATATCTTAATATTTTACATCTCCATGGCAATGTCACATCCTGCCTTCACAAGCTCTTCCACTCCGCCTTGACGTCATCAGATCGGTTCTTGCTTACCCCCGCCAACGGTTTGATTTATTTATTCATCAGAGAAAATAAATGAATAAATCAACTGATGTCTATTCGTCATCTGGCGGCGCACTTGAAAGAGAAGAGAACAGGGATGAATGAGCGGGAAAACAGCAGCAGGTGCCACAACTGAAGCAGAAAGAATACTTTTCTTTGTCCATCAACAGTGAATCTAACAGGAGAATTGGATTTTAATTTACCGCCTCACTCAGAGAACATCGGTGTGTTTCATCAGCTCTCCTTTTGCCAGACCAACATAAGAAAGCTTATTTCACACATGCACCACTGAGCTGTCACTTCATGTTACTGTCCAATTTCAAGGTGGAAGACATAGTCCAATCATCAGTTTTCACTCACTGTGCCATAATTAAAAAAAAAAAAAGTCTTGTTTGTGGGGTGCACTGATTGATAGATTTCTGGCCAATCAACAACTTTGGTTGAAATCCAATTTATTTATTTTTTTCCCGTTCTATAACGGCACAGTCAGGTGCTATAAGGTAATAACACATATTCAATATTCCAATCTTATTTTATGGAAAAATATGAAACAATACAAATTTGCTTTGCCAGAAATTCGGCAGTGCTCTCAAATTAAAATGTTGAGAGCATTGTTGTTCAAACTACGAAGTAAACAGAAGAAAAAAAAAAAGCTCCTTTAATTTTTTTATTTTTCTCATTTCTACATCTTTTTAGTTCTCTTTCACAGCAAAGCAAAAGGAGACAGCAACTGATTTTCATTTAACATCTGTAGATAAAATCAGCTTGGCATGTAAGAATCGACGGGCCGGTCGATCAATTGGTGCACCCCGACTTATTTTGATAATTCAACAAAAACAGAGCACTTCAAGCACACCAAGATGACGTTCAGGATATCTGCGAGGCTGGCCTGCAGTCGGCTGCTTGCTAACTGTAGCTCTAAAACAGGGCAGTTCATCAGGTCAGGCTGGGTTTGCACCAGTTAACTACAAATCAGAAATGCATCCAGGTCACCCTCTCCACTCTACTCTACTGTCACAGACATCCTTCATGTTTAACGCAATAAAAATCATGAAATGTCTTTTTTTTTTTTTTCTTTTTTTAGCAGAACAGATGATTTGCTACCTGCTACTAACAATCGGGACTCTGTGGGACTGAGGTGGGACACTGCGCCATCAACTGTGAATGTGTCCCACTGACACGTTCAAACACGTCTCCTCATGACCCCTTACATTGGTCCGTATTTGGATTCGTAGCGACCCACGACGTTCTTGTATCGGCCGCACTCCTTCCGCAGCTCGGCCACCTCCTGCCGCAGCGCCGTGTTCTCGCGCTCCAGGAACGCCGCTCGGACAGTGATCTGGTTCTCCTTCAGTCTGCGGGCATCTCGTGAACGTTTGGCGGCCATGTTGTTCTTCTTCCTCCTATGCCAGTACTTCTCGTCCTGGGAGTAAGAGATGGCAGAGAGCGGATTAGACCCCGAGTCCAGGGGCGTTATCGGAACACATCCGTTTGAATCTGATTCTGCCTTAAAGCAAGATGGCAGACAGCCAGTCTCCTTTTTGTTTACAAGCAAAGCTCTGTGTTCTGGGGCGAGCCTGGAAACTGAGACCGGAAATGTCAATTTCAGGAAACCGCTGAGTCACTGTGAGTTGCAAGAAGCACTGCTGCAGTCTATTCATTCAAAAGCACTTCAGCAATAACAACAGCTTTCTCTTAATTAATCATTTTAACACAGAGGCCAAAATTTAACTCTGAGCTGTTGAAATTTGTTGGAGAAAATAATATCCCTCCTTCACATCTCAGAAAATCAAAGCCACACTCATCTTTTTTTTTTCCTTTCACATCTTTTTCTAAGAGGTAGTTTTAGGACTAAAAACCAGGATTTTAGTATAGTTTCTAATTATCCACTATAAAAGACATTAAGTTAAGAAATTTACACAAAAACCAAATCTTTCAAATATGTTTCACAATAAAAGCTGTTCAAATCAGAGTTCAGTTTGTAGTTTTTATTATAATAAGGAAAGCGTGACTACAGAGTAATAAGTGACAGCTATTTAATCCAATCCTCAGTGACAAAAATGGTTAAATGATTGACAACACTGAAGATTCAAATTTTGCTCAATACCAATTTTTCTTTGCCTGAAAAGTTGCAAAATATAGCAATAAAGTTTCTAAGTTAGCTACAGCGGGGTGACTGTTTTTAATAGAAGAACATTAATTATTACACCGTCTGCTTTCTAAGAAGACTAGAGAAATCTATACTGAGTTCTGTTTTTACAAATATTCAAGAGAAATCTGAATCCACTACAATCTGCTGCGTTCCAGTCAAACCCACCAGACACTTCTTCTCTAAATAATACAATGCAAAAAATTATTTGTAAAAATCACAAGCACTGACATGCATATTTATGTCTTCCTCTCGGCCACATCTTACCTTCTGTTCTTCAGGGACAAACACCTTCTTGGCCTTTTTGATCATGGGCTGCGGCTTGAGCTCCTCCTCACTGAACTTGTGTTTGCGTGGGTTGAACAGTTCACCTCCAGGAACGCTCGACAGGACCAGGTCTGTGGGGTCCGGCTCGTAGTTGACCTTCACTTCGATTTCGTCTGGGTCAATGGGCTCCGGAGTCGCCCTTTCCTGTGAGGTGGTCACCTCTAAGCAGACGAGCAAGATGAAAACAGATATCAGACAGCTGCAGGGATAAAATAAAAATAACCTAAACTGACAGATTTTATTATTTTAATCCTTCCATGTTACTGTTCCCATTGTGTGCTACACTGGCTTCCATGTGTGCAGTCTGTAGATAGTACTGCAGTAAACTCTACCCTCTTCACTATGCAGCCAAAACCATTTTCACTCCTGGTTTGTTTCAAATAAGTGTCACACTCAGGTCACAGCATATCAAGTTTCTTAGCCATCTATAACCACCAGACCACCTAAATATTAAAGATTTTAATTTTAACATATCTGATGTGTACATAAAAAAACAGAAACCAAAAATGTCAGAAAAAGCCAAGTTGTTACCAAGTTCCCCTTAAAATACAAAATGGGAAGAAACACAAAATTAACTCATAAATGGTGAAGTACTTGACATAGACTGATGATGTGCATATTATTTTTTATATCATTTCTGAATTGCACAATTATATTATTATATAGTGGAGCAATTTTTATGTCAATAAACAATATTAAAAAGATGCAGTAAGGGGAAAAAAGTTGGTTAATATCAGGATATTAAATAGAAATGATTAGTTTCAGCAAGTAGAAAAGTACAAAAATACTTCAGCTATATTTACACAGAAATGTTGCGTTTTTACAGGTGAGACCACTTCTCTGTTTGATGATAAAGTACTGAGATATGTTGCTGATCGAAACTTGTCTGAAAATAATCAAATTTGAATTTGCCCAATACATTTTATTTTTAGAATTTCTGAATCATAATTTGAACAACCAAACTGGGTAAACACCACCCCGGTTTACCAAAAAATGCCATTCCCTGCTTTCTGCACAGGTTTCCCACTCACCTGTACTGACGTCGCAGGTAATATCCAAATCACTCTTTGTGATAATCACCACTTCCTCCTCGCACCTGTCCAGCTCCGTTATGGGCAGCAGGGTCATGGGCTTGCTCTTTACTTTCTCAGTTCCGGCCACGCTTACTTCTGGGACTCCCTTTAAAGCGGCGTTGTCAGGTGATGTCGGGATGCCATTCTCCATGAGGAATTCCTCCAGGTCCATGTACTCCAGGTGGAAGCTCTCACCGTCGTAGGGAATGGTTTTATCCCAGATAGCAGGGGTCAGCGCGGCCGAAGGCCCCATGTCGCTTCCTCCTCCGGCCAGGTCGGCACTGCCTTCCAGACCTAACTTCTCCTTATCCGTGTCTGAAAGAGGCGGCAGCAGGTTACGGTTGCACTTCTTTATGAAAAACATGTCTTAAAAAAATAAAGAAAGAAAGAAAACAAAGGAAGTTTTTTCCAACATGAAAACAATTCCTGAGAGGATCAGAAATGTGAGAAACAGCCGGGGGAAAGTGAACCGCGGGGTTGTGGCTTTGACAAGAGGAGACAATGCTGAGTCACGGACAGAAGCACTGCCCACTTTTAACATACGTTTAAACCTGCAACAGGAGTTAACATGTCTCTCCTTCAGTGAAACAAACGGGCCACTTCACGTTTGCCTCCAAGGCAAAACAAGAAGTTTAAACACCTATAGGGTGTTCAGATAGAAAAGCACTCAGGTTAACTATTTGACTGCCAACTCAAATTTGTGGCGCCAATAATAAAAATTTGGGTTTTGTAAATTGAAATATACAAAAAACAATAGTTTGTTTTTTTTGTTTTTTTTTTTTTCATTAAGTGGAGTGGGAGGAGCTATGGGAAGTGCCCTTGGCTGACTCTTTGATGTTTGAACCAATCAGTAGAGGAATGTTAAAACCTGACAGGTGTGTCCACCTTCTTGGTCTGAAGCCATTAAAAGCAACTTATCAGTTTAGGCCTGTCAATTAAATCAATTAGTTCCGTGATAAATTAGAACAAGCTCAATAATTTCTATGTGCCTGACTTATCATTATCTTTGTACCAAAAACTGAATAATAAAAGTCTTCAGACTGGTGCTTTGGTCTCAATCAGCCCTTTTTGTTGAAGGACAATTTTGTTTACAGACATTTCATAATTTCTTTTATCTGTTGTTCTGTCTTCCAGTTTCCAGTGTCAAAAATTTGTTAGAAATTATTATTTTTGTTGAAAATAGTCTCAAAATAACAAGATTTTTGTTCACTGCAATAACTTCTGGGACAATTTATCATCCAGCAAAAGTTGTTATTGGCCTATATCAAATAGTCAATAAAATTTGTTCACTTCAGGACATCCAAAGTGCTAGTGGAGCCCCCTAGGTCATGGCACCCTGGGTAGTGACCTACTCTAAAATATCTGAGTGCAGTGAGTGGCAAACTATTTGAAAATAGGACGGATAACATAGTCCAGAGCTTTACTGGGACTTTTACATTTTATTAGCTTACAGTATCATCGTGCATCCGGATAGCATCGTCACCCTACCCACGCAAGCCCCTCCCGCCTGAACCCAAATACCCGCTACCAGCCAGTACAGGGCGTCCTAGTTCTTCATCCACCATGCATAAACCAGCAGTATGGTTTATGCATAGATGTGTTATTGTAGAAAACCTACAATAAGAAAACCTACAATAACGCAATATTTTTGCTAATCTACAATGTTTTGCCTGAACAGTGTGTGCTCTCTGTCCTCAATCGCTCAGCAGGTGGCATTTAACAAGACAGGAGCGACAAGATTTCGCGGGAAGCTACATTTGCACCAAATTAAGCAGATACAAATCTAGAAGCTAAATTGAATATTTAATGTAGACGCCAAATAAAACGTCAGCATCACCGAAGCTATATTCAAAACACGGGGCGTGTCTAGAAACATCTAGACTGCGAGCTCTGTCAAAGGAGCAGAGAGGCCACTGTTTAAAGGGGCCATCCATATATAGACTATGCTATTGCCGTTATATCTTTCTAAGTCACTCGTATTGGAAAACCCGCTGTAGTAAACGGCGTTCTCGCGCTGTTCCCTCCGTTGTTAATGGGTTGAGAAGTCAGTTTTTACAGGTCCACACTCTCTGCTCCACCAATGTTTTCCTCTTACCGTCGTCCCCATCCAGTATATTCGGTGGGGGCATTTCCATTATTTTCTTCAGAACCACCGGGAACGAGCTTGGAGGCTCTCCGGCTGTTTCCAGCTTTATGTGAATGGGCTCCACCGACATGTTTTCCTCTTCCCTTGTTGTTGTTGTTGTTCACGGCGAAAGAAGCAGTCACCGCTGTTTTCCACTAAACCCTGAGTTGAGCGTCTGCGATATTATTTATTCCGCTGAGACATAAAACGGCTTATTACTCCGAAAACACACTGAAAAGTTGCCCGAACATCAAAGAATCGCAATAAGTTCGCTTCTCTAAACACACTTCCTCTGAAAAAAAATGGCATTCAAGGTTTTGGTGTACGGGGGAAACCACGCCTTCTTATTAACATGTCTGCTCCGCATCGCTTCGATTGGCATACTGGACCGCAACTCATTAATATTAATTGAATTGCAAGAGTAGGCGGAGCTCTGGGGTAGTAGCCGCACTCTTATTGGTTAACCGTGTTACATGTTTCACGGAGTTGTGCAAAAAAAAACTAAAAAGACCTGTCACACGGAAAAACGTATTCATTTTTAGTCAAAACACCAGTAATTATACCCATTTCACCAGCTTTGCAACTTATTTATGTCAAACGCACCAACTTATAAGTTTTAGTGTAACTTTTGCTTAGGAATGGCCTGTATGATATGTCAGTTGCTTAAGTTGCTCAAATTAACCCAATTCCCAAACTGGCAGCAAAAGTGTAAACTAGAAACACTGACGAGATGTAAACAAACTCATATTGACGAGCCTCTGCTTTTGTGTTGCAGCGCCGCTCACGTGGGGACACACGTGCTGCTTGCCGCGCTTACATATCTGCTGGCTCCATCCAGCCCTGCGGCTCTGTATCTGTGTCTCTCACATGCAAGAGGGTGCAAAAAGGGCGGCCGCGGTGGAGAACTCGTAATTATGCATGCATGTCTGACACCTTCAGGTGTCAATTTCTCCTGCAGCCTAGCTGAGCAGACACACCAAGGGCAAAGAATCTGTATGTCTCTATGTCCAGAAGACATAGCAAGACAGAATTAGCATGACCAGGTTAGTCATGGGTAAAAGAGGGATTGTGATCATAATGTACATAATGTACATTCAAACACTTGTACCCATGCGGTTGCATATCTTGCCAAGGAAACCACTGCAAACTGCATATCCTGTTGTCAAACAGAACTTGTCTGACAACATGAAGTACGCAAAAATACCTAAAAAAAAAAAAAACAACACACTCTGCTCCGAAATTAAAAAATGAAATGAAGGAAAGATTAGATCCATCGGTATGGAAAAGGGTTTTAGGCATTGATGATTAAAGCAAATATCAGATTCACCACTGTTCCGGGGCCAATGAAACTCACCCTAAAATGTCTTGATGACTCATGAAGGTTGACGAAAAACCAAAAACTAAAGCTTTGCAGATCTCTCTTGGCTCAGATTAAAAAAAGGCCACTATCTCTCCGACATCAAACACTTAATGGCAGTTGTTGCCGCCAGAGGTGAAACAACCAGTTTTTTGGCATAGGGTGCATTTACTTTTTCACATAGCATCAGATTGTTCACTAGGACTTTTCCCTTAAATAAAATGATGGTTTAAAAAATTTTATTTAGCATCTTTGTCCAAAATAAAAGTGTTTGATGGTCTAAAAAAACATCAACAGAAAAAAACAGAAGAAATCTGTAAAGCAGATGATACTTTTTCACAACACTGTAGCAGGCAGGAGTTATTTGTCTGTAGCAGACAGTATGTACAAACTGTATGGTTTGTACATGCTGTTTGTATGTATTTGGCCAGCATTGTGAGTAACTACAACAAGCACGCAACCCTAGAGCTATAAAAGATTTTTATGGCGGTAGTAGAAGAGGCCCCAGCTATTCTTTATGTAAAAAGGAAACACGTATGACTTCTTTTAGGTACTGTTTGTGCTAACAAACTGTTGAAGTCATGAGTTTGCTCAAGGTTATGCACTATATGTCATAACCTATAGTGCATGAAGCATGTCTCAATCACATATCTCAAGTGATTGAGATATGCTTCATGTTCTGATGCTTATCTAAAAGCAATTCCAGTGGTGCCAGTCTTGATCATGAGACTTTGAATTTTGAGGCAACTTCATCGCAATTCAGAACATTACTTCTCACTTCCTGGTAATTTTTGTCTTTCTCGCTAGAATTTCCAATTTAGTTTCACTATTGTGGTCAGCTTGAGGCATCCTGCGACACAACAACGGCTTCAAAAGTGGAATTTAGCATTGATTTGTTACGGCTAAGCTCCTTACAAAAAGGCATCATGGGATACAGTGAAAGAAAGAACAAACTGGTGGCTAAGATGGGACATAAAATTAAGTCTATAGAAGGTCGTTTGCCTTTTTTTTTTTTTTAACATCTCCTACATTTTCTCTTGCTTATTTTTTTATACTAAAGTAAGAAATAAACATAAGTCATACAGGATATATTGTGTGGCCTTTCCTGCTTCATAACCCATGAACCATTTTGGGAAATCTGCTAAAAAAATTTTTTTGCGTGAGTGTGTTTCTTCTCCCACACTGTTTATTGTCACAGTGTCAGTCTGGACTAATTGTTGACTGGAAAAATGTCTTCAGCCTTTGATTATGGCAAATAAGACCTAATTAGACAAATGGAATCAAGGAACAGCTGCAAACAGTGAACACCCACTTCTATCTGAGACATTATTGTGTTATATCCTGTTCTAGAATGGCAGACAGTGGCCACCCTTGCTCAAGGGGGTTTACATTTAACTATTCCTGCTACGACTGAGGTTATTTTAGAAAGTTTTAGAGAAATTATTAAATTCTTGACTTATAGAAGATAATGAGTGTCCTGCCAGGGAGGAGAAGCTGCTTAAGCAACTGATGTGAAACAAGATGACTGCGTGAGCACGCGCGGAATGGGTTGTGCAATTTTTTTTCTGGTTAGGAAAAACGTGCAACTGGTAACAGGAGAGGTTATTTACAGCTTTAAGCAAAACACAAAGTGGAGCTGCAAAAAACAAGAAAAACTTGCGACTGTAACATTAGTGAACACTGCTATGACAGCTCCAAGTCGTACAATTCAATTACAACATTGCCCACAGTTACTGCGTTTCCATTACGAATGTGTGCAAAGCTTTTTCGATATTTTAATGTTGAAAAAACTAATTTCACAAGTGCGGTGTTTCCATGAAGCAGACGTGATTTTAATTTGCATAAAAATCAGACGTGAATAAGTTTGTTAATCCAATAAGTCGTTTAAAATTACAAACATGAGGTATAGCTCAACCATGGCACTAGCGCTCGTCATCAACCATCAGAAGAGGCTGAAAGCTAACCTCCATCTGTCCAGTTGACAAATCGATCAGTCTGCTGCTCAACATTTACTTGGTTTGGTGAATTTCTGAATTGAAACCAGAAATAGTATCCAAAGTAGCAAGTAGGGATGCAAGTTTATTGATTAATGAATGAATCTAAAGTTGATTGATCTTAAGCTGCCGGTTTGAAAAACAAACAAAAACTGAGTTTTCTCTTACAAGAAGAGGCTCAGCCATCTTTGGATAACTTAAAGGGTAACATTTTTCATAATATGCTACATTAGAAAAAAAAACACCCTGAAACTTAAGGAGTATGTCGAGTTATTATATTTCAAAACCTAATTAAGTGTTTGGACCACTTCTCTTTCCCATTCTGGTATAGCCCTGCCATCTTGGTTTCTGTATCAACTGGCTCTGCTTAATGATGACCAACGGTGCCTTCATCTGGATGGCAGCCAAACAACAGCTGTAAAAGAAGGTGTAAGCTGACATTATTTAATTTTTAAATGCAGCTGATTTTAATCTAATAAACAACTAAACAACAATTAATTGAAAGTTCATTAATTGTTTGCATCAATAGTAGTGAGACTACCAACATTAGTCAGCTAGTACAAAATAGTTGGCTACCATGGAAACCAAACACTGGTACAGTTATGCCCCACCACTGCTTCAATGAAGTTGACTCTTCATTGATCTTCATTGGGCATCAATGAAGAGTCAACTTCATTGTTATCCTTCAGGCAAGATACTGCAATTTAAAATCAACGTGTATTACTAACATGTATAACATTATTGTGAGGTTTCAAGCAGAAAGAAAACAGAATGGTAATATAATTTAATCATAAACTTTCAAGGCTTCCACTCCCTTTTCCACACATTGACTCAGCAGAAATGTATCGGGCTCCACAATCACACGACACTTCAAAGAGACTTAAAACAGATATCACTGATGTCCGCTCATCCAAAGTAAACCTCTTACCAGTTTATCCCTCAACTTTCTTTTCAGAAGGGGGGCGTGGTCCTGTGCTTTCATACAGACGTGAATGTACCTACATTAAGTAAGTCTAAAAAATTGTATTTATCACAGCAAATCAATTTTGGCCACCAAACTGACAGCATTAAATGGAGGCAAATGTAACTTACTAGTGATTAAATGAATCCCATGCACTGAAACACCCTCCTCCACGAGAATTGCACATTCGCAAAGTATAGTGGCCATGTCCGATTTACAAGTAAAAGCCACTCGATCTCCGTAATAAAAGGATGTGCCACACCTTGGATTGTTCTTGTGAACAAAATCCCCCCCTCTGTGCTGAAACTTCAAACCTTCGGACTCCTTTCTGGAACCAGGGGGCTCAGATTCCTGCAGCCCAGCTGACACAAAATTACACGACAAACACGCGGTGACCCAGAAATGTTTGCAATTTCTCACTATCCCTCAGATGTGACCCGAATTCCGAGCAGAAACAAACTGAGCAACGTTTTACCTGAGATAAATCATTGCTCAAATGTGCAACTTGACTTACCATTGTCGTCAAAGTTCGGGAGAGTGAACGGGTGCTCAAGGAGAGCCCTGAAAATCTCGGAGATTTCTGTAGTCATGTTTTTTCTCCTTTAAACTGGAATTAAATAAAAATAATAATAAATTAAATGTTTCAGGGTGGCAACTTAAGCTTGTAGGGTATTAAAATGAAAGCGAGGAGACAGCTCAGAGTCCCGCAGATACACTGACTAACCCGCAATCTGTTGGGATAGTAACTTTAACGGGTCCCTCGCTGTGAACTCTGGACAAGTTACTTAACGTAGTCCCGCCTCCGTTTGCCACCGTCAGCCAATCAGCAACGCGCCTTATCAGGGAAATAAACGGAGCGAACACCGACTGGCTCGCGGTGTTGTTCATCACGACTTTAACAGCCAATCACGAGACGCAGTTACATTACTTAAGAGTAAAAAAAACGTGTAAACTCCAATTGCTGCACAGTGTGATATAAATCTTCTTTTGACCTATAAATTAGGCCAGAAGGAGACGTAATACCACCCAGGTGTCCACAGAATTTCTCAATCAGTTTTAAAACAATCTTAAATTGTACTAGTGAATTCAGCTAAGTGTGACGTTACACTATAAGTGTAGGCCAACGTTACCTGAACTGTAACTTTAAACAAATACGTGGATTTGGTGCAAATTGAGGCAAATAAAATGACCAGATTATCATTTTGTTGATCAAAATGTTAGCACTTGGATTCTGCTGATTAAGACAGTCATAAACGTTTTGGTGTTCGCTATGTTTTCTGATCGAAAACACACTGCAGGCAATAATTATACCTGTATCTTGCAGAGCAGGTTCAGGCGGGGTCAGTGGACTTAAGCTTACACGTGCAAAAATGTTTGGTAGGATGTTCTACAGACACGTGCGAAAAAGCTCAAACATTTTTCAAACATTTTTTAGCTACTGTATTTGGTGTTAGAGCAGATGTCGTCGTAAACAAGAAAAACTAAATAACATTAAAAATGTACACGCATTTAATTAGTATTTACGTAGAAGAGTTTTTGTGAAGTGGAAGTATATGGCTCTTAATGTTTTAAATAATCTGAAAAGCGTAGCTTTCTTTTCAGCCATCTTTACAGATGGCTGAACTACTACTACTACTACTTTCCAGGGGTGAAAGTAGTTTAAAATTCTTGGGGGTACTATAATAGGCTGTTCAGGCTGCGGGTCACCCTGGCAGAAAACACACTGCCTGACCGATAACAAGGTGCTGATGTTTTTTCTGCACAGGTTGACCAGGAAGTACCAAACAAAAGCCACTCAGACCATCGATGTGCCTGCAGAATGTGTGTCCTCCATCATCTGTGGGGATCCAAAGCTGACAGACTTCTATTGTTACTTAATGAAGGGAGGACAAACCGTAAAGGCAGACAACGAGCATGTCTTCACTGCAGACAGCGACTGCAGTGAAGACATGTCCAACAATGGTCTGATTTACATTTATGAGAAGAGATGATCAGACACCAGAGAACAGAAGGTAAAAAGATTTAACAGGTTTCCTGTTTGCAGGTTTCTCTCCGGGCACTCCGGCTTCCTGCCACAGTCTGAAATCTCCACTGAAATGATCCAGTAGGCAGAGGTGGACCCATGGAGGTGGGTCCGGCGGGCAAAGCCGGTGCAGGGGGCCCAGTCCCCCAGCAAGAGACTGGGCCCAAAAGGCCCAGTCTGCTGCTAACCCCAGGGGGAGCACTGGGGTTAACACTGGGAAGCGGAGCCTTGGACAGAGGACAGGGAGGCAGAGGAGCAGCGGCAGATTCTGGAGGAGCAGCGGGAGATGATGTCTCTCTCTCTATATATATGTGTGTGCGTGCGTGTATATATTTGTGTATTATATGTATATGTGTCGATGGAAAGACAGATAGATATCATAATATCTAGAACTAGAAACATATGGAGGACCAAAACATAATATCTCTCTCTCTCTCTCTCTCTCTCTCTCTCTCTATATATATATATATATATATATATATCAAAAAAATAAAGGGAACACTCAAATAACACATCCTAGATCTGAATGAATGAAATATTCTCATTGAATACTTTGTTCTGTACAAAGTTGAATGTGCTGACAACAAAATCACACAAAAATCATCAATGGAAATCAAATTTATTAACCAATGGAGGCCTGGATTTGGAGCCACACACAAAATTAAAGTGAAATGTTCCCTTTATTTTTTTGAGCAGTATATATATATATACATCAGAAATTATGCTAGTTTCTAATATATATAATGGAATTATGTTAAAACAGACTTTATACAAAATTCGGAACTTATGCTGAAGTCCTAGTTATGCTAGTAAGTTTATGGTATTGAGGCTTTTACATTTTATTAGCCCTTATGGGCCACCATAGGTTTTCCAAAGTCGTGTACATGTAAGTGAAGTACTCTCAGCATATAGATGTTCTGTGTATGCTTCAGAGGTTTGTCAGATAACGTTAGTGAACAAACATCATGAATTAGCAAACACACCAGACAAGTCAGGATAAAATTGTAGGTCAGTGGAGTTGGATAACATTATCCAAGGATTTATGTCTCAGGAACCATTACCATAATTTAAACAATGTACAACAAACTGGACAAGATGCAGCCAAGAAGCCCCCCAGGTATCTCTGGATGAGCTGCAGAGAACCACAGCTCAGGAAGACTGTCAAGAGCACCAGACTCCAAAAGTGTATACAAAATAAGTTCAAAACGGTATAACTCACTTTACACCACCACAAAATCTGAATTAGACACAAATATTGTAATTCCAAAGTGAATAAATGAAGTTAATAGTTTTGCACAAAAAGAAAAAGCACAGTCTTTACATTTTTTTGCTAAAACATTTTATTGAACGCTTTCAAAAGATTTTGGTCCACTTGTGTGATCATGAACTTCCAACAAGGGAGGAGGAAAGGAAGATTTGAGGAAGTAACCAAACACATAAAACTTTAAAAATAAAACGTGAAAATAAAACCAATACAAAAACAGGCCTTCCTTCCACTTCCTACATCCCTGTTGTCTTCAGTGAAATTCCAGAAAACAACTTCAATATGCTGATGACCAGCTAATGGTGAACTTCTTCAGTAGCTGCATTCAACCAAAGGAGGGAAAGCAGGCCATCATGAGTCACATGAATGTTTCCAGAGAAGACTGTTTGTTAGCTGAGGACTGTGTCATTTCGCTGCAACGTGCCGTGTCCTGAAGTTCAAGAGCATCAGAATGTAAACTCTTTTTGTTAAAACAGACCTTCAAATTATTTAGGGAAAATTTAGCCCAAAGAGAATATTTTAGCTTAAAGATGCAGTATAACTTTTATAAAGAATGTTTTTTGTTACATATTTGTTAAAACTGTCACCATGTCGTGACAGTATATGAGACAGAAAATTTGTGAAAATGTTGAGCTCCTCCACCTACTCTCTGAGCTACTTTTGCAGTCTGAAGAAATGCACCAAAAACAACCAATCGGAGACAGGGGGAGGGGCTTAGCGCTGTCAATCATCCCTGTGAACTCGCTGTGAAATGTGTTAATGCCGACTCTGTTCCAGGAAAAATGTGCACCATCATTGGTGGCCATGCTAACTAGTCTTAGCATTCACGGGGAAAAGCTCTACAGCGCAAACAAGGGCAAGATTAACAGCACAAAGACCCACCTCTTGGCTCTGATTGGTTGTTTCTAGTTTGCACTGAGAGAAGGCACAGGAGCTAGATTTTTTTTTCACAGATTAACCATCTCACACTATACTGTCACAACATAGTGATGGTTTCAACAAATGTGTAAAAAAAATGTTTATAAAAGGTGAGAAGTAGTATGTCAGCGGTACTTAGAATTACGTGGAAACCTAACAACACTCATCCTCAAAAAGTTTTTGTCATGATTCACATCCCTTCTAGATGAGACATAGGGAGCAGAACTGACGTCTGTCATGGCTTACATAATCATTTCTGGGCTTTTGCCAACACTAAAGAGAACACTCACCTTTAATGCTTTTTCTTTATTATCATTATTATTTATGTTTTAGCTTTTAAAAAGAGGCTTGAAGTCATACATACGTCAAAAAAAATTAAATAAAAAATCCTGTAACCGTCATGCTTTACATTTTATTTAAACCGCTGGGATTTTCAAAATGACTGACATGTTCCTGCTCACCGCTCTGGTTGGGACTCATGTTGAAACGGACGTGTGTCGAGCTGAAGTTAAAGATAAAGAGCGTTAAGAGTGCGGCTCGGAGCTTTTTATCTTCGAAAGATAAAACCGATTTTCTGATCACAGCACTTTTCACAGCCACAGGAAAAAAAAAGAAAGAAAAAAAAGATAGGCCACCGTTTCTTATCTAAAACATCTTATAAAGGATGTCTAAGTATTATCATAGGTTATCAGGTATCATATACTGTATATAGTAAGTAGGATTATACAATAGGGGTATGTATGTATCTTATAGGTGTAGTATAACGAATAAGGCGCTATATGGGAGTATACAAGCCTCTTTGCACACCTTTGTGTCCAGATCTATCCTTGACTGATCAAACTGTAGAGACAGAGCTGTCCGCAGCGGAGCGCAGAGGCGTAGTTACTGTCAATTATTATATTCGTACATAGATACATATATAAAGAGAAAGGTATACATTGCAATTAACATACATATATCAATAGCATATAGAAGAGAAATAGGAATAGCAATAATTATAGTCATCATATTCATCATAATACTAGGAGTGATAGTAATACGATCCCCTCAAGGAAGCTAATACCTGGGCTGTTCCGGACGAAGGCAGGATTAGGAACGCAGACGAGTCACATTATCTGCAGCTGTGAGGCCGTCGCTTTTTTTTTTTTTTTTTTTACATAATCATATTCCACTCTACGGTTTTCATGCATCGTCTTCCTTAAACCCGTGAAATAAAGCTCCACCGAGTTTCAGTTGACAATTAGATGAAAATGTCTTCAATTATCAATGGTGCTTTTGCCGTATTTATATATTAATAAGGTGGCCCCGTCTCTGGCCCTCTATTCTCAGTGTAGACCATCTTCACCTTTATTTTCAATTAACTAACCCCGTCTGGAACAACCCACAGTTAAGGAAAAAAATTTTTTTTCAAAATAAAAGAACAAAAAAAACACTGTAGTCATCTATTTCGGCGATACAAGTCATACAGCAAAACCTCAATAACAAGAAGTTTATCTATGTAATCAATACAGGTTTTCCAGGTTACATATTTATTAAGCTTAACTGCTAAGTTATCATTTATTATTAGTAGTATGTATATTATATGTATGTATAATATGCGTGTAGCTGAATAAAGACATACTCTCATCATGTCTACATTAGAATAAGATGGCAACATGTTTCCTGCCTGTTTTCGTGTGTGTGTGTGTGAGAGAGTGTGTGTGTTTGTGTCACGTGTTTTTAGGCACGGTATGCAGCATGAATCCTCTCCATGTCTCAGGCCCTCTCTGACCGAATGGGGAGAAAATACACTGCTCAAAAAATAAAGGGAACACTCAAATAACACATCCCAGATCTGAATGAATGAAATATTCTCATTGAATACTTTGTTCTGTACAAAGTTGAATGTGCTGACAACAAAATCACACAAAAATCATCAATGGAAATCAAATTTATTAACCAATGGAGGCCTGGATTTGGAGCCACACACAAAATTAAAGTGAAATGTTCCCTTTATTTTTTTGAGCAGTATATTTGGGGCTTATGGGGATCAGACGACAAACATTGGGTTTCCAAACTGAAGGCTGCAGGAGCTTCCAACTGAACACTTAAAGATAGCAGAAAACATTTCTGCTATCTTTATTTGGAAAAACAGGTCAGCGACTGGATGCTTAATGTGCTTAAAACTGGATAATGTTTTCTGTGTTCCTCCTACACCAACTTCAGTCAGTTTATAGGAACGAAATTTCTTCTTCTTTACGTTTCGTTGCCAAAAATTCATTTTAATCTCTTGTACTATCTGAGGGGAACGTGAATGTCTGTGTGATCCGACGCAAGGAGCAGCCGGTGTGAAACTGAAATGTTCTGGGCGTGTGCGCACATACATTCTACAACATTGACATCCTAAACGACTCGCTTCCTTGTTTTTTGAAGGCCTGTGCAGGCGTTACATTCAGACTTTTCCACCAATATGGCAGATATTAACAAGGAAGCGCAACTCCCCTTGGGAAAGAAAAATAAAAAAAATTAAAAAATCTTAATTTAGTTTGATCTCTCCGTTTAGATTCCTGTAGAAGAAAGAGAGCAGGATTTGGTCGTTGAAGTTTAGAGAGGCGTGTCCACATGATATCTCTTTTTGCCAGTGGTTTGCAGTTTCAGCTCGCATTAGGAAGCACTGGGAGGTTCAGCGTTAAAAACAAAGCAGACTGACGGACTGCGACCAGCGCAGCCGAATGTGAATCGTTTCAGTGCTATGAAGAAGAAAAGAGTTGCCAGGGGGACAAAACTCTAAAGATTAGGGAAGTAGACTGTGTTAGATGAAAACTAGGCTGGGGAATTCCTGCAGAAAGACAAAAAAACAAACAAAACAAACATTAAAGCCCGACTTTTAGGTCTCGCTTCAGAAGCCTTCTCTTCGTGATAACTGGTGCCTGTGGGTTTGTGTGTTGCATGTAAATGTCTGAGTGCGTGAATATGTGGTCATGGGGTTCGAACGTCGAGTGCGCTCCGCCCGGCTGCCGTCTTGCAGGTGGTCCGACTGGCAGGGTGGCGGGCGGTTCGGCCGCGCCTGGTCGTGGTCGGCTCGCCGCCGTTTTCGTCTGCGTCTCAGCGATGATCAGATGCGTTTCCAAAACGAGCGACCATCAGAGGTCATCGCCGTCTGACAGATGCTGGCCTCCCTACAGGGATGCAAAAAGAAAAAAATAATCTCTGATAAACCAAAAATTAAACCAATAAAATCCATTTATTCTCTTATATAAAGAGGAAACAAGTTTGTTAATTTCTCTTGACAACAAAATTAGTAAAAAAAGTAGGTAGATAAAACAAAACATTGAAAGCAATATAAATTAATGTAACAAAGTACATCATGTGAACAGCAGTATGGTTTGGTGGTTTTGCTGGATAAAATTCCATTTTATTTTATTTTTTTTTACTTTATTCTAAAACGTTAAAAGAGAAATGTAATGTTGGTTCTGTAATTAAAAGAAGAAAAAATGAAATAAATTTCTGAAGAAATTTAAAAGGGACCTGCTAAAGTGTCAGGCATTCTGATGCCGAAAATTAGCATCAATGCTAAGGTTAGCTAAAACATAGTAACTAGCACGTGGGAAATCACTAACATGTTGACTAACATGGACTTACTCCATTCAGTATACAAGGAATATTGTACAAGCTAAAATTTGCTGAAATGCTAAGGTTAGCTTAAATGTTGTCACTAGTACATGGACTTATATTAACTTAGTCCACTGAGTATGCTAAACGTAGCTAATATCTTAAAAATAAGCAAAAGCCTTATTTTAGCTGTACGGCTAACATTAGCTCAAGGGCTATTCACTAGGATGTAAAGTGTCTAGCATGTTGACACTACCAGTAGGATGCATATGAGAGCAATACATTGCTCTCTAATGAATTGTCATGACAGGCACCAATTAGCATCGGTTGTTATTCTTAAAATAAGAAGTATAAAAAGATACTAAAAAAAAAAAAAAAAAAAAAGCTGCTAGCAGCATTTCTTGTTGTGGGGGTCTTTACCTACTTACCAGGTTTTCTGTGTAATCTGCTGTTATGGTGACCTGCTTGTCGTCGGGGGGCGGAGTTACAGCGGAGTTCTCTGTCCGTCTGTTCTGATTGGTGAGCTGCAGCCACAGTTCATACATCTGTTGCATGTCTCTCACTGGAAAAAAACAAAACAAAGGAAGATGAATAAAAGCAATAACTTCAAAAACAAAAAGGTTTAAGCTCATCCTTATTTTAAAGAACCTGAAGAGTAACCTTAAGGTAAAAAATGACAACTCTGATAGTAAAGAAACAGATGTGAAGTAAAGGTGAGATCATTGGATAAAGGGAGATCAGCCCTACACTGCACTGATGTTAGGACTGAGTTTGTGTTTTCCAGATTCAGAATGATTCGATGCACCAGATGTGCATTCCATAAATTTACCACTTCAATCCTAAACAATTTCTATCATGGTTTTGTCATCTGCCTTTTTAATCTCTGAAAACTTTTATTTTTTCAAATACCAATAGCCATAGATTTTATATCGTAAATCTATGGCTTTAATAATGAAAAACGGTAAATTTTGTCTTAAGAATGTAACATTATCCTTTAAAATTTTCAGTTTTTTGGCAGAAATTTACTCCTCTGTGACCATGGTATTTTTCTTTTTTCTTTACCTCACGGCTTTAATACTCTATCATTCTTCATAGGTGACCTTTCTTTATCAGAGTGTACAGAGGAAGTGGGAACTCACAGTTGTTGTTCTTCATGTACGTCCACACGTCCCTCTCCTCCAGGCTGTGTGCGAAGGAGCAGTTCCCGATGTAGTGGCACTTCTTCTGCTTCATCACATGCACACACATCTGCTCCACACATCAACAGGGTTACAATTACTTACTAAACACTTTCTTTTGTTTGTTCAGTTTTACAGATCGCCTTGTTGCCATCGTGCGAATGCTTTTTTTCATGAACTGTGGAAGGACTCACATCGTATTGCTGTGGGTACGAGCGCGAGAAGGGCAGAGGTCGCACGACAACCCACTTCTTCTTCTCGAAGGATTTCACCAGCAGGACTCTGCGTTCCTTCGTCCAGCTGCAGACGAGCGGAAGACGAGGTCAAAAGACGAAGCGGGTCAGGAAGCGGACGGGTCTGGACTCCAGATCCTACCTGTGCCGGGCTTTGGCTGTGCAGTACTTGAGGTTCTTGTCGGGCTCGTTGACCTGACCTTCTCGCCAGCACTGGCCACAGACGAACTTCATTTTCAGGTTGAGGGGGCGGCCCCTTCCCGCCCCTCCGACCAGCCCACCAACCCCAACACCTCCTACTGGACCCACTCCACCCGCTACCACGCCTTCCCCACCCCCAAGGCCCGCCATGCCCCCTGCTGGTAGGCTGCTGCCCGGATGGGATATGTGGATTGGCTGAAAGAGGCGAAGAGGTTTCATACTTTTACTACAGACAAGAGTCCTTACATATTACAGACCTGATTCACTCAACACTAAAACTTTACATTATTAGAAGTTTGTCCAAGTTTAACGAGCCCAAACGTTTTACCGTCTTCAAATTATTTTTCTCCTCCCCACACTTAACTAGAGTTGGAACATGATTAAATCTCATCTCTATCTGAAACTGAACCACACCTTGTGCTGCTTCTGGGAGTTCTGCTCCAGCCTCTGCCAGTGTCGTTTGGACTCCTGCACCATCTCTTCATGGGTAATTCCTGGAGACAAACACCACACATGGCAAAAGAAATAAAGACACAACGTTATTTAACAGGATGGCATGTTAGAACAAAGAGTTAATACACACTGTTCATGACAAATAGAAAGAGAAGAAGAAAAAAAGTAAAAAAAAAAAAAAGACAGGAAAAGGGAAAAAAGGACAGAGAAAGAAAAAGGACAAGATGAAAGAGAAAGGAAAAGAAAAAAAGGACTAGATAGTAGATAGTAAAAAAAGAAGAGGTAAAAGAAAAAGAAAAAGGAGGAAGAAATAAAAACAGAAAGGAAATAAGGCAAAAAAGAGAGCAAAAAGGAAAAGAAAGAAAAATAGACAAGAGGAAGAAACAAAAGAGAAAGAAAAAGGAGAAAAGGATGAGAAAGAAAAAAGACAAAATGAAAGAAAAGAAAGGAAGCAGAAAAGAAAAAGGAATAAAGAAAGAAAACTCGCTTTATTTTGTCTACCAAGAGACAAAAGAAAGCGAGGAAGAAAGAGCTGGATGAATGAAGCGAGAGCAAGACAGAATGAGAGAGAGGAAGGTGTGGAGGGAGGGAAGATGAAAGGAGTAGAGGGAGGGAGGGTAGAAGGGATGGATGGATGGATGGATTGATGGATGGAGGGAGGGATGGATTGATGGATGGAGGGAGGGATGGATGTCTTCCTGTGTGCTGCGTACCAGTGTCCTGCTGCAGAACCCAGCATTTGAGCTCGATGACGGAGTGAGCGAAGGAGCAGCTGTCCTCGCGCTGGCAGCCGTAGCGAACCTCGTGGCGACAGATGTCGAACTGGCAGAGCGGGTGCAGAGGCCGAACCTTACTGTAGCGCACGTTAGCTGACCTCACCACATGGACCAGGCACCTGTGGGTCCCATTCACAGTCATTCAGAGCAATACGCTCCAAAGAGTTATCTTAATTGCATATCTTTTCAGATTATTTGAATAAGTTTCAAGGAAAAAGTTGATTTATACGAAGCGCAGACGTTCGCTCACTTGTTATCATCGAATGGGTGCCGTGCTGTGAGGTTTGAGCAGACTGCTAAGTTCTCTTTGCTGCGTTTACTGATGATCCGAGGCTTACTGTCGAAACATTCCTGTACAAGAAAAAAAGAAAAACTGATATATTAAAGCAGTGTTTGTCAAAATGGGGGCCCTCCCCACCCTGCCCCGCCACTCCTCACCTCACAGAGGAACATGAACATGCCCATGTGCAGCTGCAGCAGCCTGGTGACGCTGAGCGCGCGCCTCTCCGTGCTGCCCAGGGGGTCGAACAGCAGCTCTCGGCTCAGCGCTCCCTTCCTCTCCTGTGTCCACACGTCGATCTCTTCCTGGCAGTACGCGAACGTGCAGTTCTCCCCGTACTGGCACTCCTGGCGCTCCTGCACCTCTGTTGGACGCGGTAGAAGTTGAAGATTCCCCCCCAACGGGCCGAAGCCGATACAACAGTCGATTTGAAACGCAGATTTAGATACCTTTGCAGAGAACGAACGCCCCCAGGAAGTTATTGCGAGCGGGCCTGGGGCGGATCCTCTTCCAGGTGGGGTCGTCTGTGTTTCTAAGGCGACACAGCAGCACATCCCTCTTGCAGCGGTGAGCTGCCTCCGGCTGGTACTTGTAGTCCATCACTCGAGGACCTGTAAACGAGGGCAAAGTTTTTACCTCTAACCTACATCTGATCGTTTTAATTAAACTCAAAAAATCTCCCTTAGGGCTTTATTGAGCCCTAAGGGAGATTAATAGTTGTCGCAACTGTAATAGAGCTGAAATGATTGATCAGATTCATCGTGATTAATCAATTATTGAAATAATCGACTAATTTAGTGATTGATTAATTGTTAACCGGAGTTTTAGCTCCTCCAGTTCAAGTTTATGACAGGAATCCCCTCCCATAGCATTTCGTTTTTATTGTCATATGACTTGATTTTCTTAGCACACTTTTACTTTTAGCGGTATTTTTACTTGAGTAATTTTATTATTAAGTATCACTACTCTTAATTGGAGTAAAATCTGTGGATCCTCTTCCTACTGTGAGTAACTTCAGTGAATGAAGAACAAGTTTGTTTCAACCAAAATCCACCAGACACAGACACACACCTGCAGTCTCTGTTAAAGTTTCACATTGAAAGAAACCGATTTAGAAAACTGTTTCTTTGGCCTGATGTTGTCAATTTGTAATTAAGATATTTAAACGAAACATTTTGGTCTATAAAATACCAAAAATTCCACATAACTTTACATTTTGGCCCAGCTGATGAGGTCATTTTTAAATATTAAATGATCAATATTTTGATCAGTTGCTCAACACTTTAGTTACCTTTTTAACCAAATACTTTTTTATTCTCGAGTAATATTTTTTGGACGTTTTTTTTTTTTTTTTATTTTAGCTTAAGTAAAAATATGTTGAAGTGGTGCTACTCTTACTTGAATACGACTTCTGGGTCCTCTGCCCACGTCTGGTTATGAACAGAGAATAAAGAATCCAAACTTGAGTTTAAACCAGTGATATTTAAGGATCCTACCTATTCGGCTGTAGCAGGCATGACAAGCCTGGCGAAACTCATGAGTGGCAGCCAGAGGATTCCTGGAGAGAAGAGAGAGGTTGGTTCCTCCCGGTCCATTCTGAAGGAGAAACGGATGACCGAAGAATTAGACGTACCTATAATCACAGCTAAAACCCTAAAGTAAGATTTGAAAAACTGGAACATAAATGAGCGTTTTACTCACCGTGTGCCCAGCGCTGTGGTTGCGCATTCCAGGGATGAAGCTGTGACACACTCGTCCCCCTGCAGACAGAAACAAGGACACTGATATCAGACGGTATATTGCAGTGATGCTGACTCACCTCTGATGACAGCAGCACACCAACATAAAACACTGCGACCAATCAAATTCATCCGCCACAGCAACCGGGAGCATCACTCCCCTAAACTTCTGCACATTTTGTCACATTATTTAATTATTTATTTATTTCAAACAAGTTTATAAAAGCAAAACAAAACAAAAAAAAAGTAACCAGCAGGACAAGAAATTATGAGCATACAAGGAAGAAGCGAACACTTATTTAATCCTGCTCCTTGTCTCATATTAATGAAATGCATCACTTACCGACTCAGTGATTATCAAAAATTTGTAATTCAAAACATGCTGTGGTATTCATACGCCTGTTCAATTTACTGTGCTAAAAACACAAAGGTAATATTATGTCTTTTTTTGGGAAATGTAACAAGTTTATTTGAGTATTGATACGTCTTTATTCTGATAATTATCAATCAACTTTATTTGTATAGCACATTTCAGTAACAAGGAGGTTCAAAATGCTTTACCTCATAAAATAACATCATAATTAACACAAAAATAAAAATATTCCGACGCAGAGTTGACCTGAATTCAAAATCCAAATAAATAAAAGCCATAAAACAAAACGGCGGCAATGGGCACACTGACATCTCTCTGAACTATGGAGAACCAAGGCGTTCATTGGTGTGAAAATAAAAAAAACCCACAGAATTTGCTCAAATAAAATCTTGAAAAACCAAGAATTTGATTAATGAATCAAATGGATTTACCACCCAGCCCCATAAAGACCTGCATGGCTCACCAGGTAGTGTGTACTCAGACAGCGAGTCCAGCCCTCCGGCAGCGACTCCTTTCCCTTCGCCATCTGCGGCTCCTGTAGAAAAGCTTCCCAGTGCGTCCTGCGCTTGGGTGGAGCCCTGGTCCCGCACTGGTGGGTACGACTCCAAGGGGGGCATGTCACTGATGGGGGAGCTGAAGAAGGCTGGAGGGAGCTGGGGTGACGGAGCCGGGAGGCTGGGCGAGTACGGAGGCCGAAGACCGACGGCCGTGTTGGGAAGGTTGGTGGGGATGGCACCTTGAACCGGACTCTGGGGGACGGAGACGTACGTAAGCAACAAAACTGATAACCTCTTCAGCTAAAAAGAGGGGAGCTGATGATCTTAACATTCACTTAGTGTGGCATTAAAAGGGTTTCCTCCGGTGTATTATAAGCCTGGCGGGCCACCAGGCTGATGGTGCATTCACACTAAAAGCGTTAGGCGGATCAAACAGGCGTCTGACGCGTCAAGTTTGATGCATGTTGGACTTTGAATGCAGACACTTGACATTTTGCTCTACACAAGTGCTTCTCAATTCCAGTCCTCAGTCCAGCCTGCTTTAGATGTTTTAGATGAGCTTCTATTCAGAACAGCTGGTCCAAATCATTCCATTACCTTTTCTGCACCCGTCAACTGCTCCAGAAGCCTGTTAACTCACCCACAGAGGCGTGTGGCAGAAGGGAAACGCATAAAACACTGCTCTACACCTAGCGTTTTGCACGTCTGGTTTACATTCAAAATCTATGTGGAGGCGCGTGGAGGGCGAGTCAGATCTAGCTGTTTTCTGTTGGATGTGCTCAACGCTTCAAAAGCTCAAAACGCTCCAAACGGTTCAAATCTCGCAGCACTAGACGCTCGAAATGCAACACAATGGCCCTCGATGCGCCTCCACATAGACTGTGAATGTAAGCCTGACGCTCATAATGCTTTTGGTGTGAACGCATCATAAGCACTGTGTTTTTTTATTATACTTATTTTGTTTATACATCAGTATCAGTGATGGCAAAGGTGGATTAAATTGCTTCTCTGTGAAATTCATTGTCCTTCCACAATAACTGAATCAGTTTGTGACCATAATGTGGCCACATAGGGAGACTGAGGTCAGGTGTCCTTTATTATTCATAACCACTTCCTGTCTTTACCGCTCTACACGCCAACAACTTCAGCAAATGAAGTGACAAGTCACAAATAAAGGATTACAAGATTTTGGACACTTTAAATAGAATGAAACAACTGAAGTGTAAGAATTTGTGTTTATTTTAATTGTATTTTTTCCTTAACTCAAAAACCTGAATGACTGACTGGGCTTAGCGAGTTTTCTGGGGGGGAAAAACTGATGTCACCAGCATTCAATGATGACTCGGTTTCTTTGCGTCCTCACCTCACTAACTTTTTTTGGCATGCAGTCCAAGATGCTGTCCAGCCCGTCCTTCATGACGCTGCTGCACTCGTCCATGTGCTCCGACACCGGGACGGAGTACGGCATGGGCGGCAGCGTCTGGCTGCAGGGGCTCTCCGACAGCTCCGTGCACGAGGTCACCACCGTGGTCGTTGGGTCGTCGCTCACCGGAATGGGCGTGGCCAGAGGGGCAGGGATGCACTGCGCGTTAGACAGGTCCGCTAGAGTCCGGAGACAAGGGGAAAGCATTTAACGGGAATGTCGGGAGCGGGACTCGGATCATGCGGGCGCGTCATACCTGGTCCCATGTCGCCCAGGGACTCCAGCCCGTTGGAGGACATCTAAAGAGCGGGAAAACGTTGGGTTTAAGTCGCTGCATGACAGATGTAGGGTTCAGGGAGTGAGTAGCACCTACTTCTCCAGTGGGCGGGGAAGTCTCTCCCAGACTGTCCCCTTCTGTGGCGGTTGACTCTGTCTGGGGGCTGACGTAGGCTTTACGGCCCTTCAGACCCAGCTTGCTGGCCAGATCCTGGGCCAGGTCGATGACCAGCACGTCCTGCAGCAGCAGGCAGAAAGAGACCGTTTAGAACGGGTGTCGATGCTTTCTACTAGTAGGAAAGTAACAGAGCTGATATGTTCAAACTTTATGGCAAAGCGCCCAAAAACAATCAAATTCTTTTAAATTATAATGAACCTGTTACCTGTTAAGCAAACTAAAGCACACAATATTGTGAAGTAATAAGTGGTCAGATTTCTGCAGACAATATCCCAACATTCTCAGGTTTATCATCTATTCTAGATTTCTTTTGTGTCGTTTTAGCAACAGCAGCATTTTGCTCACTCTTGCTTTTATTTTCCAAAGCTTATTCAACTTCTATGCGCCACAAATCTGGAACAAACTTCCAGAAAACTGCAGAGCAGACAAAAAAATAGAGTTCCTTTAAATCAATGCTAAAAACACCTGTTTAGAGTTGAACCATAAGAAATGGAGCACTGACCAACATATTGATATGCATTGATGATTTTGATAACAGCACACATCATTATCAAACCAGTTTCTCAATTGGTGCCTGTATGTCGTCTTTGACTTTTTATTTTTGTGTTTTCATGATGTAAAATACTTTAAACTGCTTTGTTGTTAAAAGATGTGATACAAACGAACTTGACTGATGAAATGTTTACATTTTAACTAAAGCAACTTGATGCTTCTGGTAAGCCTGCCGCAATAAGAAATTAATCAATTAATCGCATGGTAAATTAAAATTAGCTTGATCATTTCTATTCTGACGAATGAGATTTTTCTTTGAAGGGCAAATTTGTTTACAGAGACATCATAACCTATTGTATTTATGTTTTTTTGTTGTGTGTGGTTTCTATTTCCCACTTGTTGTTTTTGGTTGTCGTGTTTTATTTTGGATAGTAAGAATATCTCCCGGTTCCAGTGTTAAGTGTTCTTAATTAAAAAAAAAAAGAAGTTTATTGATCTTTGAGAGAACAAACTTGTATTATCTTGCTATTATCAACGTATTACTGGAAAATTGTCTCAAAGCAACAATTTAATCATTTATTACAGTAATTACTAGGAAAATTACATGTTTTATTGTGACAGACAGGTCTATTTTTTGGCTTCTATTACTAATAAATAAAATTAAATTAAAAGGAAAAAACCTTGATGAATACTTTGTGCTGCACCTCACATTAAGATTTGAATTATGTCTTTTTCCAGGGAATATTTCACCCTATCATTGATTTTACATGTGCATCTGCATCAGTTGCCTGAACTGTGAAACCAAACTTAGGATATTCTTGAACTGTGATCAAAGTCTTGAAATAAATCAGCAGTGCTTAGGCTGCAGAGAAAAAGGGGGCAATTCTCTATCGGTCTATCACTGATCTCAAAAAATTAAGGAAATCCGAGCAGATTTATCGATGCACCCTTACCGAATATATTTGCCGGAAAACGTAATAAAATATCAAATACATACATGTGGTGCTGTCAGCAGACATTTGGTTCCACTCTCGTAAGCCTCTCTGAGCCGCCCCAGCTCCCTGAAGCAGAGCGCCTTTCGGTACAAAGCCCTGCGGCTGCCCTCCGACACACACAGTGCGCTCTCACAGTCCTGAATGCCCCGCTCATACTCCCTCTGAAAAGGTAAAAAAAAAAAAAGAAAAAGAAGAAAAAAAGAGCATAGACTATCAGGTTTTCACATTCAGAATAAATTTTTGTAGATAATCCACTCTGCCCGTTCATATTCGGCTTCACCATCTGGTAGAAGGCGGCGGCTCGATTAACGTAGAGGCTCTCCAGCAGCTCATGCGGGATGATGACGGCTTCGGCCTGCGCGTAGCGGGCAACGCTGACCCCCTCCCCGTACTGCTGAGCCGCCTGACGCCAGTCGCCGTCTCGGAAGCAGCAGTTCCCCTCGTCGAGCAAGTTGCACACCAACTGCATCAGGAAGGCCTAACGGGAAAGTAGGTAAAGAACAAAAGTGCAATAGGTATTAAATAGGTCAAGGTGGAAGAGAAAGACAAAGATAAACAATTTGCAGACAAGGATCAAGTCTGACCTCGTAACTCTCTGGTTCAGGAAAGGGCAACGACGACCTGGTGGACGGGAAAGTGAAAGCATATTAGGATTTCAGTGCATTTAGCGTGTGGTTTGGCTATGGTGTGAAACTTTGGGTCGGTTTTATGCTTCCTACTGGATAAAGCTCATTGCCCTCTGGATCTCTTCTCTTCGCCTCTGGCGTTCCGGATCCATCATCTGAGGATAGAAACACAACTGACTCCAAACGGCTGAAAACTCCACAAAATGTGCACAATCTTTTCAGTTTTGACACAAACGTGATTTGGAAACAACTTTTATTCTGAGATGATGGAAGGCCTGTAAATAGATAGAGGCTAACCAATCCTAGTACCAGTCTTCAACTAACGATGATGTTAATTAGCTTAGCTCCATTAACCTTATGAATCACCACTTGTATACTACTAGTTCATTAAAAATGTATACAACAATTGAAGGCAGATGATTTTAAATGGCAGCAAGAAAACAACATTTTAGCAACATTTGCTGATGTAAGTCAGCACATCACACACATGCGTGTTATCTGCTAACTTACATTTTACACTGACTATAAATAAACTATATGAATTGAGAAAGTAGCTAATTCAGTTACCATAAGCACCCCCACCTGAGTTTACCTGGCGGGGGTTGTTAGCCAGCTAATGCTAATTGCTAATTTTGGCTAACTCAGATTTAGCTTTAATGAATAAAGCAGTAAAGGCTAGTTATCGCGTTCAACACCAGCCTCTCTGTAACTAGTGTATTATCTAACACAGCTGAAGAGTTATCCCGCGGGATTTAACTAACGTTCAAGTAAGTTAGTTGGCTAAATTAGCCAAAGCCCTTGCAGAGCATAGCATGGCAACTCACCGAGAAGTTACTGCGCTTTTCAGATCAGGGTTAGCTCCCCGATGCGTTGGAGACAATTGTTGGGGAATCTGGGGTAACCGAATATCAGTCAATAACCAGGCGCATTTTTGTAAGGTGAGTATCCGTGTCATTGGAGAGTGGAACCAACGCCAGTTTCTCTGCTTCAGCTACGAATTGGACTGGCTTCCTCACGTAGCTAGCGGCTAGCTGCTTCAGTCACTGGTTAAATCGCAACAAGTTTCCAGATCCAGTTGCTACCAGAAGATGGTAGCAAAACCTCTCAAAGTTTCAAAAATGAGGGTTTTCCAGGCAGTTTAAACTGATTTATATGGAGGGTTAAGCCAGAGTACAGGGAAATCAAGTTTAAAGGATATATTATTTCAGTTAAACAAAGTTGAAGGAAAAGAAAAGATTTTTCGTTTCTTGATTGATATTGGTCGTATTATGAGACTTTAGAAAATATGTTGTAGAAGTGTGATGAATGTCTTATCCTGAAGATGGTGACAATGCAACAAATTCAAGACCAAGTTCCCTTAAGACCCCAAAGAAGAAGCAGGAGAAAGCACCTGCGACTGAAAGGAAACCATGGAACAGTTTTACAAAAGAGCCAGCAGATGGCGCAAACGTACCTGTTGTATGAGCTGCTCGTCAACGACGCTGACGAAAACATCGAACTGGGGCAGCGTGACGTCAGAAGGTTTAGCAACTGGCACGCCGCGCGGAAGCAGCGCGTGTTTCTATATTCACCTTAATTGATAAGTCTTTAAAAGGTGAGTTTAATAAATGGTGATGTTCTAACGAGAGTTTATATTATCGTTAACGCTGAGACAGAAAAACCGACTTCGGCAAGTTGTGTCCAAATGGCTTTTTTTTATTATTATTGTTGCGCACTTACCGGTAGTTAGCACCGGTAAAGCTATTACAACTAGCTTCTAGACTTATTCTGGGTGCCCGGTTTCTCTATCGGCTAACTGATAAATATTTGCATCACCTGACGCGGTTTTACATAGCTGGAACTTCACTTCCCGTCCTTTCTGTTCGACTTTTCAGCAGGTATAGAACATGGCCTCAGATGACATCGCTCAGCTGGCTGATGCTCTCTCAAAAACTCACGTTGGTGATGGAGAGTTGAGCTTTAAAGGTCTGGGACTGAAGCTCGACGACTCAGAGTCAGGTAAGAAGACGTGACCTTTTTTTCTGTTTCACCTCCTCTGATCTGACGAGCTGCTGTCTGTGTTTTCAGTGGCGGAGCTGCTCGGTAAGATAGAGCAGTACCCGGGTCTGAGAGCCCTGCGCCTGGAGGGCAACACTGTGGGAGTGGAAGCTGCCAAAGCCATTGCGAAAGCTCTTGAAAGCAAAGACCAGCTTCAGGTACGCATCGCTGTCACTATCAAAGGAAAATACACAACGGATTTCATTTGGATTTGCCTGTAGGTTTGCCAAACACCAAGACCCTAATTTTAAAAAGATTATAAAGAGATTTATTACTTTAACTGTGACAATTACCTAGCATTTTTAATGTTGAAAGCGCAAAAGGCTTTTACACCTCACTGTAAAATGGTCATATTTAAAAAAAAAAAAATGTTTTTTTTTTCCTCTGACAAGAGTCAACTTATAGCAACTTGTTTACAGAAGCATGTTGGTGTCAGTGTGAAGTGATAGTGATGTTTAGCTTTTGACCAAGCGATCATGGCCTGTCAAACAAAACTCGTCCAGCTGACTTTTTGTTACCTTCCTGTTCATAATGTGTTTCACTCTTTATCCCAAAGAGGCGCTTTCTTCCTATTTAGGCCCAGACTTGTTTTGATTTTGTCAATCATTGTGTGTTTTAGAGATGCTACTGGAGTGACATGTTCACAGGAAGGCTCCGCTCTGAAATCCCCACCGCTCTGGTGAGAAAAACTTCATCCTTTCTTTACTCCCCTCCTCCCCCCATCATTTAATGCTCCTGCGTTTATTTTATAATCCGAATGTGCGTTTATTAGATGTGTTTGAGTGGTGCACTGATGAGCGCTGGTGCCCGGCTGACTGAGCTGGACCTGAGCGATAACGCCTTCGGGCCTGATGGCGTCAAAGGCATCGAGCAGCTGCTGAAGAGTCCTTCCTGCCACACGCTGAGGGAACTGAGACTCAACAACTGTGGCATGGGAATAGGAGGGGGGAAGGTGAGTCCGCGCAAACGACAGCGTCTTTCAACAACTGAACAGAAACTAAAAGGGTTTCTTTTCTCATTTTTATACCAACAGATCCTGGCTGAAGCTCTTATTGAGTGCCACAAGAAATCAACAGCCGTCGGATCCGCTTTGAGGCTGAAAGTGTTTGTTGCGGGGAGAAACCGTCTGGAGAACGATGGGGCGAGTGCCCTGGCCAAGGCCTTCCAGGTAGACTAACTGAGCTTTCTTTATAATGGTCACATTCATGTTTTACATGCTTACATGTTACTAACATTTTAAATAAATTATAAGCATGTCACAATAAGCAATAAATCAGTTCATGGCATAATTAATTAAAATGAACGTGATCATTTCCATTTGGACAACAGCCAGTAAAGAGATACTCCTCTTTAATATTGCAGAAAAGCTGCCATTTTGAAAAACGCTGCAAACGTTTGACACTCAGCACAAAGTAGTTAGGTTGCACTTCCTGCCACTTCTGCCTATTTTCTCCGTCTAAGTGGAATGGTTATTATTTTTTGAAATACAATTTTGTTTAACAAGATTTCATAGTCCAATTTAGTTATTGTTGTTTCGGTTGTATTATTTAGTTATTTTGGATATTTAAAATACTTTCCAGTTAAAATGCAATTTTAATTATTGTTGTTTAGTTTTTTATTTTGTATATTTAAATGTTGTCCAGTTCCAGTGTTGAATGTTGTTTAGAAGTGAAAGTTGTTTCTTTTTTTTTGTTTGTTTTTTTTTACCTATGAGTGGATATACTTCCAAAAACAAATAATAAGCCGTTATTATTATCATTATAATTGTATTTGTTGAAAATGGTCTCAAAATAACAAGATTATCATTTACCACAATTTATCATTCAGCAAAATTTTTTATTGTGACAGGTCTGGTTATTATAGAATATACTAAGTTAAAATATTGCTACACTAGCCTGACGACAGGTTTAATTTTACTGTTCTAATCTTTATATTATATATTTTATAATCTAAGCTGATGGGCAGCCTGGAGGAGATCCACATGCCTCAGAATGGAATAAACTACGCCGGTGTGATGGCGTTGGCTTCAGCCATCCGTCACAACCCCGAGCTCCGAGTCCTCAACTTCAACGACAACACCTTCACCAAGAGGGGAACGCTGGCCATGGCCCAAGTGAGACATGCTCCTTTAAAAAAAAACAAAAAAAAACCTCCCCATCAGAGGAATCCATTTTGTACGCCATGTGTTTAAGCCACACCCACCATGTTGACTCTGCAGGCTCTGAGGCACCTCAGGAACATCCAGGTGATCAACTTCGGCGACTGTCTGGTCCGGTCCGAAGGAGCCATCGCTCTCGCTGCAGTTTTGACAGAAGGACTGCCGGTCCTGAAGGTGAGCGAAACGTCTGGCTCCTCTGTGCCAGAACCCTTCATGATGCTTCATGGCGCTCTTGTGTGTCTTCAGGAACTCAACTTGTCATTCGGCGAGATCACAGCGGGGGCAGCTCTCGTGGTCGCTCAGGCTGTCATGGACAAACCTCATATGGAGAAAGTCAATCTGAACGGTACGAGTACACACCAGTGGACTGCACTACCTGTGGCTATGCCACATGGTGACATTTTAGATAGAACTTATTTATGTCTTTACAGTTATGACTATAAAGCTTTAAAATTATAAAGAACCGGACAGGTTAATATGAATAAAGTTTAAAACTGCATTTTCACAGGTAACTGTCTGGGTGAGGACGGCTGTGATGTCCTGAGAGAAGTTCTGGACAATGTGCACAAAGGAGAGATGCTGGCCTCACTCAGGTAAGGCATCTGTCCAACACTTGGTCGTCATGGAGACGATGTTACACTTACTTCTGTAGTTTTAAATCCATGAGCATGTGAATAGTAGAATTAAATGTCATAAAGTAAATGTCATGATGAATCAGATTAATTGTGATGAATAAATTATTGAAGTAACTAATCTTTAACTAATTAAATTATTGTTTTATTGTTAACTGGAGGATACAGACTCTAAAAGGCCAACTGGTGAAAGAACAACACAATCAGCAGTAATTGATCCAAAACAGTACAGTAATATATACATTTAGCATCTAGAATTAAAATAATCTATGACTGTAAATCTGTACTATGTAATATTCCCCAGCAGTAGATTTAGCTTCACTTGGTTAAAATTCTGTAAAAAACATAAATGAATAAAATACATTTCCTGTTAAGTACCTTTTGCTTAACAGGAAAGTTAAATGAAAAATCTGAAGACTGCCAGTTCTGTTAGTCATCAGAATAACTGATAGGATAATCCATCCATCTATTGTTTTTTTTGTTTTACTAAATGAGGAATAAATAGAACCACTGTCTTCTCTATTCGTCTGCAGTGAGGATGAGGGTGAGCCAGACGATGAGGAAGATGAAGACAGCGATGCCGGCGATAGTGATGGGAGTGATGAATGTTATGAGACTGGCGAGTGTGAAGAAATTGTGAAAGAAAACGGAGGAGAAAGCCCAGAAAAATCTGAGAGCCAAGTATGGAAAGTCACCTGCATAACCAATATGTCCAAATATTAGATTGATTTAAAAACATTTATTTTTCTAAACCGTCAGGCAGAAATCCTGTCATTCCTCAGTAACCCCTCAGCAGAAAAGTTGTCTCATATGAAGATGAACCTTCAGCAAGAGGCAAGTCTGTTTTCCTCTATATATGCATAATGTGTTGGTAAAATCAGTTTTTAAATGTCCATCTATGTTCTCACTTCTCTAGGTTAATGTGTCTGAACCAAACAAAGCTGCAGAGCTCTTTCTGAAGATTGGCTCCCTGCACAGCCAGGACACTGTGGCTAACGCAGTTGTTTTTGAAGTCATTGGTAAAACCACTTGTGCACTACAAGTTTCATACAGGAGCTGAAACGTATATGAAAAGACATCTTCACGAAACTGAATTTTTCCTGTTTCGGCTCATTTTTGATCAGCAAAATTCCTTATTAAATATTTTCGGTAACACTTTATTTGACGGGGTGTGCATAAGACTGACATGACACCTGTGATGAACATGAAGTAGTCTTTATGAATGTTTATGACTGTTGTCATGAAGTGTCATTCAGTAAATAGTTGCACTTTTAATGCAAAGTTGCTCTAGCAGTTGCCTTGGAAGTCCATTAAAAGTGCCAACTTTGCATTAAAGTGTCATTATTTGCTAAATAATATATTGACCCAAATGTATGATTTGGGTCAAACATTTGTGTACACAAGCTACACCCAACAGCTTTCTGAAGTTTTTGCCCAGTTTCCTAGTTGCTCATCATGCTAGTGATAGCGCTCATGCTAACATTAGCTTTATAAGTAAAATAAGCATTTTAGCTAATTTATGATTTAACAGCTATGTATATCATACTGAATATGATATACATCATATATCATATGATATATGTATAGACTTACATGCTATCACCAGCATGTAAGTCAACATGCTGGTGATAGCTCCACATGCTACTGACTAGGATAACCTTAGCATTTTGGCTAATTTTAACATGTATGCTAATATTTGCATACTGAGTGGAGTAAGTTAAAGTTAGTCAACATGCTAGTGATAACCCACATCCTACAAGTATTGTCAACATGCTAGACATTCTACATGCTAGCATTAGCCTAAGCTAATGCTAGCATGTAGCTAAGCATTTTAACTCATTTTTGACCAATTGTAGCATATTGAATGGAGTAAATCAATGGAAATCAACATCCTGGCGATACCCCACATGCTATTGACACCAGTTAAGCTCACCTTTGCATTGTTGCTATTTTTTTAGCATCAAAACGTTGGATTCCAACCAACATGCACACTTTGGCAGGTCCCTTTTAAATTTTCTATTTTTTACTGTTTAGACAATGTGGATAAATAGGGTATATTTTTTCATGAAGCATTTAGAAATATCTGGTTTAACTGGAAGTAATGGGATTTTAACTGCAGAGTGAAGCTCTTTTCAGGTTTTTCTATTTTGCTTGTAACATCATTACTTTTTTTAACAGATGGTGTTTTGAAGAAGGTTCTCTCTGCTTCGGCCCTCCAGTCACACTGCTTCCTCACCACCCTGCTGGTCATGATCGGAGTCCTGAAGGTACAGTACATCTCAGCAGCCTATAGTTTATTTTTTTTATTTTATTTTTTATTTTTTATTTTTGAAGGATTGCAAAAAAAAAAAAAAAAAACAAAAAAAAACTCATTATACAAAAGCACCGCTGACGCCAATCGGTAAATTGACTGTCCAAAGAAAAATGCTAATTGTTAAGCCATTAAAACCAAAATTTGTCATTGTTCTTTTTTGTATTTTAAAAATTCCATTTTGTAGCTTTTTTTTTTTTTTTCCTTTTTAAATCAAATGGACATTTTCATACAACAGCATATCAGAACCAGGATCATTTTTTTTTCATTTTGGCTATAATTATAGTATTACAAAAATACTAATAATAAAACAAAAAACTGAGTAGTGAGAAAATCATAATAAAATGACAAAGTCCTAACCAAGTAAGGAAGATGCAACAGTGACATTAAAGTTGTATAATACAGTGACAACGAAGTGGTAATCTTAACAGAGTAAAGTAGTAATGAAGCTATAATTTTACCAGAATATAGTCGTAATAATGCAAGAATAAAGTCATGTTACTAGGATAAGGTTGTATTTAAGGACAATAAAACAGTATTTTATTTATTTATTTTTTATTTCTCCTTGAAGAATAATTAAAAGTAAAATGAGGAATGTTGAGCATCTTGTGAATTTGAGCTTTGGTATCGGTTTTACAAATAAGGAAATTCGTAATGTTTTAACATATAACCATCAGATTATTATCAGTAGCAGGAAAACATGCAAACGAATGAGTTTATTTCAAAGAAGGAACCACAGAGTCGCATCAGATTTTTATCTCATTAAAATAACTTTTTTTCTCATCATTTAAGAAATTTCTTTTGGTAATATTGCCTCGTTAATTTTACTAATGTGACTTTATTCTCCTAATTAAAAAAATAAATGTTAGCCTATCTCTAATACCATATAATTTTTGTTTTAGGGAGAGGGCAAAGTGAAGAAGGTGCCACTGGACCAAGGTCAGCTGCTGTGTTTGGAACATGCTGTCCAGCAAGAGTATTTCACTCAGGACCACGCCTCTGTGTTGCACACTCTGCTGTCCAGGTAATCTTCCACCATCACCAGCCTGTTTTGGCTAAACTAAGAAGGCATTTCAGTCTATTTGCTCTCTGAGAAATCGTGCAGAAATCGGTGGAGTTCTATTTACAGTCTAACTCTAATCTGACTCATTTATCTTAATGAATCTGCTCGTTGGAGAAGTGGGGCTTTAGTCTCATACTTTGTTTTTCTCTGTGCAGAAATGGTGATGCTCTGAAGTTCTGCAGCAGCGCCAGAGACAGGCTGAGCTCTGCTCTGGAGAAGAAAAGCCACAAGTACCACTGACTGATTAAAGCCAGTACCAACACTGGGACATAAACACACACTGTTCTTTATTTATCTGGATATGTAACCAACAGGGATACTTCCCACTTGAACAAAGGGATAAGTAATGCCACTATTTATGCCTCCTGATTTGTATATTTTACAAGATGCAATGTCTTAATCTCTATTTTTCTACTTTTTGCTTGTGACATATATATATATTTTTTATAATTAAAATGTCCAAATACTAAAAACACAAACCACGCATAGGTAGTTGAAGTAGACGATATGATGTGAAGTAGGCAAGCAAATGCTAGAAAGACGATAAATTAACTGCAAGGTGGCAGACATGTTTTATTGATGTAAAAAAAAAAAAAAAACTCACAAAGTGTGAATCAGGGATGTCAAGAAAACCTCAATTTGTCAAAATCAGGTTGCATTGTTTTGCTTAAATGTACACCGCTCTGCAAAAGTATTCACATCTCTTCGCAATCAAACCACAGCGTATTTTATGGACCAATATAAGGTGGCGCATAAATCGTGACGCCAAAGGAAAACGGCACATTGTCAAAATGTTCTTGGTGCCCTCAGATAAAGTATCTCAAAGGGTATAAATGCTTTTGCCAATAAGTTTTGTCAAGATTAGAGAAAGCCTAATTTGTTGGCCGATATTTGTCATTTATTTGGGAGCTGGCATTGACGGTGCAATTGGCCAATAATCAACGAAGCAGCTCATTTTTATCATATCTATTTTTGTCGTCGTAATTGCGACGACAAAAAAACATCTCCACCACCAGATCTATAGAGGCAAAGAATAAGAAAGCTACTTTATGTCCAAAGAAAATAACACTTTTCTGACTGTAAATTAAAAACAAAAAATGTAAACATTATTTCATATCTGCCATGTAAAACAGCATATCAGTCCTTATAATCCAGTCGACATTCTGCTGCTTCAAACGTCCAGCTGAATCAGAATCTGAATCTGTTCATTAAACATATAGGTCATGTGACCAGCATGAATGTGCAATGTTGTCCTTCCAAAAACACCATATCACATCTCCTTATCACTTACCGCTGCATATGTTTGATCATCCTGTCTTACCTCATAGATGTATCTGCCTGTTGATTAGATGGATCTCTGCTGTGAAAAGGGAAGAGAATATAATGTTATATATAATTTTGTACAACAAGAAGCTGTAGAAATGGAAAAAAAACTTTTCTGTCTAGATAGTTTTGTTTACCTAGTGTTCATTTATATTGAATATAATAAATACATGGAGCATTTGAACAAACTGGAATCTGTGTGTTTGCTGTTATTCTTTTTCTGCTACCAAAGTATCCTAGAAGCTTATTTTTTGTTGCACTTGTTTAAATTATGAAGGCGGTGTAGTTCGTGGAAGCAACAGTTGGGTGGAAATGACTTCACCTTGGAGTGGGAGGTGGTCAGGGGGTCGGATAAGCAGAGTTGGTTTTGGATGAGGCACAGCCGGGTAAAGAGAAGAGGAGACTTTGCGAGCTGCAGCGAAGTAGAGGTGAGCGTACCAAAAATATTCTTAATTAAAATCATGTGTGAATTTAAAAACGTTCTGTAATCTTTTTTTTTTTTTTGTAACAATTTATGCAAAAGATGTGCTTCATTGGCCAGTGATGTATGCTTTATTTTCTTCAATTTGTTTTTGTCCCAGCTTTGCTGGCATGTGTTAAGATGAACCGGTGATGGATACATTTACCTCCTGGCTTTTAATGCATGGGAATGTCTAAAATCTGTGTAAAATAGTTTTCACACCCTGCTAGCTGAAAGGACTCCTTTTTTTTTTTTTCTTTTTTTTTACAGAGGGAATACATTCTTGGCACATTTGCAGGAATAGACACTGCGTCTTTGTACGCAGCTTCCGCTCTGCAGTTTGGACCCCAGTAAGGGTCCGAGCACACATTCCTCCGTCTCTAGTTTCTCAGTCCCTCAGTGTTTTCCCTTTACTTTAAGGGACAAAGCCGTAACATATTTAACTACTTCATTTAGACAAATAACCTACTTTTAAACAGGATATTTTTTTTGTCTAACCAAGTTTTTAGATATTAAAAACAATTCTACATTTATGTTTTTGCTGTTTGGTTTTTCTTTATGGTTCTGCTGGTGTAAGGGTGAGGCACTAGCTAATGTTTTAGTTCTCCAAATCTCTGAACATGAAACTGTTAAGCTTTCGGTCTCCGCTCCTGTGGATCAAGGCTGTTGATCCAACAGGGGAATGTGGCTTCAGGGCATTCCAGTGGAGACTAGAGCAGGGGCAAGTGGCATAAAGGTAGAGATTATGTAGCATTTTCATATTTAAAAGCTTAGACTTCTTAAGGTTTTCAATACTTTCCATATGATTCTTCACTCTTTCGGGCCTCTTTTGTAAAAATCTGACGTTTTTTCCTCAGATTCGATATTTCTTTCTCAGAATTCTGACTTGATCTCTGCAGATTAAAATCTGACTTTTGAGGAAAAAGTCTCTTTTCCTTTTTTTGTATCAGTGGCTCTAATCCTCTTCTGTATCTCTCAAATTAGAGACTTGCAAAAGTATTTGTACAGCTCAAAATTGCTGGCATTGTGTTCCAAAAACAATCCATCCATCCGTTTTCTTACACCCTTGTCCCAGCGGGGTCGGGAGGGGTGCTGGTGCCTATCTCCAGCGAGACTTTATGGGCAAGAGGTGGGGTACATCCTGGAGAGGTCGCCAGTCCATCACAGGGCAACGAAAACTAAAAACAATCCATCAGTGTCATTTATTGGGATTTTATGTCAGACCCACATAAACAAATACAGAATCACAAAAAGGAAGGAACATGCTTTTCAAAACCAGAGGAGATGACACTCTCCTCCACAGACTTACAGAAGAGCTGCACCATCTTACTCCAAACATTAAAGGACCCAACATTCTTCAAGAAGCGCTGGACGTCTGTGGTGTACACAGTGACAAGGAATGATGAGAGTACAGTCCCCTGTGGTCTCTAGAGTTTATGACAAAACACCTCAATTTTTCTTAAACTGCTCTGTATTCATCATATCAGGTTCCCTGTCCTTCAACCACCATGTTTCACTCTGGGCGGAGTGTTTTAACTACGGTGCTTTGTCAGTTTTCCTCTTTGCTGCTTTTTTCAATTAGGCCAAAGATTTCAGTTTTTGTGTGATCACAGTTTTCAAACTTTTTTATGCTTAAAAGTGAGTTGTAACTGCATATTGAAGTAATCCTCTTATAAATTCTCTTTCATTACAGATGCCCCTTCTGGACTTACTGAACCCTTTCTGGGCTCTGTTGCTCAGCTTGTTGCTCCATTGCATCCCTGCAAGTCTCACAGCAAAATGTCCACAGCAGTGCATTTGTGACCAGATCCAGCTCAGAGTGGCCTGTGTGAACAAAAACCTGACCCAAGTGCCTTCCACTGTTGATGAGGTTTCTCCTCACACACTCATCAAGATCTCTACACTTACAGTTTATGACTGAACTGTAAGGCTACAGCTGCGATGTGTTTTGTTCTAGATAACCGTGAAGCTGGATCTCCGAGGCAATGACATCCAAGAACTTCCCTCGGGGGCTTTTAAACACACTCCCTATCTGACTCACCTTTCGCTGCCGAGGTGTAACATCCGTAGAGTTAAGGAGGGGGCTTTCCGTGGCCTTGGCCGCCTGGTCTTCCTTAACCTGGCCAACAACAACATAGAGATCCTCTACCAGGTGATCAGACAGTCACAGCTACAACCTACGTTGTCCCAAGTTCTCCCTTTTGAGTTGCTGCCATTCTTCATGTCAATAAATTCACCACCACTCTTCAACAAATGCCATTGATTAGACAAGTCCAATTTAGATCCACTTTCAAAAGAAATCCAGTTCCCTTCAAATGAATCCAGTTAATCAATAGTCAGATCAGATTAAAAATAATACTTATGTTTTTAGGGCAAAGTGGGTAAAACTATGGTGTATGTCTTTTGAGTCCAGGAGTCTTTTGATGGCCTTTCCTCACTGAAGCAGCTGTTCATTGACCGTAACCGTGTGGAAGAGATCCAGCCTGGAGCGTTCTCTCAGCTGGGCTTCCTCAACCTTCTCTCTATCACTCACAACCAGCTGGTCTACATGCCCAACCTGGCCTTCCAGGTACACAGTCACAAAAATTTCCCAAAAGGGAAACCAATCAGAAAATGGCACATGCGCCTCCTGTAGTCATTATCGTTGATACAGGCAAATGTTCATCCTTCAAGGGCTTGCAGAACATCAAGTGGCTTCGTCTCAGTCACAATTCTCTGAATTACCTGGACACTGAGGCGTTTGCTGGCTTGTTCACGCTCAACCGGCTCAGCCTAGACCACAACGAGCTGCAGTTTTTCCCAACTGAAACCATGACAAGGTAAGGATGCTCAGAAAAATGACCTCTGGTTTCAGTGGGGAGTGAACTTAAACAATTCTCCAAAGGAGATACCAGACAGCAGATCTACTGCAGTAACATACATGTTTAAGTCCTGATGTTTCCCTCTTCTTCTCTACATCTCTTCCTTACTGTGTCCAGACTGCCAGAGGTGACTCGTCTGGACCTTAGCTATAACCCCATGACGTATCTGGGAGAGAACGCCGTGTCCATGGCAAAGCTGACACACCTCTTCCTCGACCACATGTCCCTGCAGGACCTGGTCAACACCGCTGTATCTAAATCTCCCAACCTTGTACATCTGGACATCAGCCATAACCAGCTTCGTGTCCTTCAGCCCTTTTCTGAAGGCTCACCCAAGCTGGCCCGTCTCAGCCTGGCTGGGAACCCCATCAACTGCAACTGCTACTTGCGTCCACTCAGGTGCAGCAAAACTCACTGACTAGTTTTTATCGACCACGGGGATGTTTATTTTTTATTTTTTACCACCTTGCAGAGAGTGGGCAATCTTTCGCAAAGTGAAGCTGGTGGGGACGTGTGGAGGACCGGCCCATCTTTCAGGGGAGAGCCTGGAGGCTGTCTACCCTAAAGAGCTGCGCTGCCAGAGCCAGGAAGCCATGCTGAAGGCAGAGTTTGAGGACGCAACCAGAATAACTCCACCACCCACCCAAGAACCAGAAAACAAGATCAAATGTCCTGCCAACTGCGTCTGCAAGGTGACTGGGTTACTTAAGGGGATTGGATGGATTAATGAAGGGTTTCAAGTTTTGCTTTGTTTTATTCTTTTTCAAATTTGTCGTGTCCTCTGGCAGGCGGAGACACACCACTCTTCATGTGAGAACCGCGGCCACACCAAAGTGCCTCGAGGTTTCTCTCCCGAGACACGTCTTCTTGACATGCGAGGCAATAACTTCCACTACATTCCCAGCAACAGTTTCCCCGGTGTGGCCCAGGTGATATCGCTACACTTGCAGAGCTGCAAGATTGTGGATGTGGAGGATGGGGCTTTCAGTGGTATGAAGGGACTGATATATCTCTATCTGTCCGAGAATGACCTCACGTCCCTCAGTCCTGAAGCCTTTAAAGGTGCTTTTAAAGAGGAAAAAAAATCTATAAGGTTTATTCTTTCAATAATTACAAGCTTGGTTAATCTTCTGAATCCACAGGTCTACCACAGCTGACTTACCTCCACCTGGAGAAGAACCGCTTTGCTGATTTCCCCAAAGGAGCCTTTAAATTGGTGCCTAATCTGCTAGCACTTCACTTGGAGAACAATGCCATCACCAAGTTGGAGGCTGGTATTCTGACTGGAGTTTTGGGTCTCAGAGCTCTTTACCTCACTGGAAACAACATTAGGAACATTTCGCCCAGAGCTTTGGATCAGGCTAGTGGTCTAGAAAAGCTCCACCTGGGGGGAAACAAGCTGAAGGAGGTGCCCACCGAGGCACTGAGCAAAGCAAGGAACATCAAGGACCTCAGGTTGTCCGGTAATTTGATCCGTTGGGTGGGCCCGAACGCTTTTAAACCGCTGGAGGGATCTCTGAAGGAACTGTATCTGGATAAGATGGGGCTGGAGAAGGTGAGCTTCTCCCCTAAAGAGCTTATCCAAGTGCATAAAAATGTTTTCTGATGATGTTTTCCAAACCGCAGATGTCTGAGAACTCCCTAGTTGGTTTGGGTCCAGGGTTAAGAAGTCTGTTTCTGGAAGGCAATAAGTTGGAGGAGGTGCCCGACTTCCACCAACTCACGTCCCTGGAAGTCATCAACCTGGCCGACAACCCTCTGATGTGTGACTGCCCTCTATTGCCGCTACGCCTGTAAGCAGCTTCTTTGACTTAGACATTTTGGCATTGCTAATGGAGAACGGGGACATTATCTGTTCATCTCTTTCGTCTAGGTGGATTGAGAAGGTTAATATCAAGGTGAGAGCCACTTGCGCTAATCCCCCTGAGGTGAAGGGTCAAAAGGTAAAAGATGTCTACGTGTTCAAGGCATGTCCTGGTGGAGAGAGTCTTCCACACAAGGCCACTGGCTCGGAAAAGCAGCACAAGAGGCACAGAGCCGCTATCAGTATTATGTGCTGCTATAGTAAACGTAGGTTCGGGGGATGTCCAAACCAGAGGTCGTGCTAGAAGTTTTTGTTGTTGGACATTTTAACTGACTGCGTCAAAAATATTCTGTCGTATTCTATTTAAATGACATCAACATCGGTTATTCTGTTGCATTTAATGTTTATGCGGTTTAATTAATATTCAACAAGTTGAACAGACAATCCAGATCCCATCACACATCAAAAAAACAAAACAAAAAAACAACCATGGTGTACATCTGATAATGAGGGCTATGTTAATCTTAAAATCGCAAGTATTTGCTCCACGATTGCCATCAATAGACATGTATGTCTATGTTCTCTATTGCGTATACACGGACACTTTCAGGCGGTTTGCAACAAGCACATTTAACTGAAAATATCTTTGAAACTTAGTAGGTGTTGATGTTGCACTTTTGCCCGAGTCTGAACGTCAAAGCAATAAGTGTTCTAGAAGATGACGCAACATATTACTTCAGTACTTGCATTGTACCATCTACTTGCTGTATTGATCATTCTGCTTTTTCCTACAACTGTGTAGCACTTTGCCAAAGACATATTTCCCTTTGGAGACAATAAAGTATATTCTAATCTATTCAATTTTACAGTACCGTATTTTCTGTTTTAAATATAAGCAATATGGTCAATCTAGATGTTTTTGGTGGAAATTTGGTGCTAAAATCAAACCATATGCATTTTTAATCCAATTTATCACAAGTTGAAAATCCCTAACCCATGTCAGACAGTTCTTTGTTTCAAAATAAAATTCTGTATTAATATCCTGACAAGGGTTTAAAACTTTTAACCGTCGTTAAACTCTAATCTAATATGCTCAATACCTTAGCTTGTTTCTGTCTGGATAAGCTGAATGACTCCATCTGGGCTTTGCGGCTTTTGCTCCTCACCCATAAAAACAAACATTTCTGGTATTACTTCTACAAAAGACGACAGCAAATTAGCTGGTTTATTTGTAACTGATAGGAAATTTAGACAAAAGTGATCTGTGGAAGACAAAGTAAAACAAAAGTAAATAAAAAAGAACTTTATCATTACAGCCAAAGTTATCCGTCATGCTTTTGACATGGTCAAAATGAGGTAGTTCCTAAACTCTACAAACTCTATTTGTCAAAACTAATATCTTGTTCTAAACTTGTGAGGTTTTTATTGTCCATTAAAGCCTCTCCCTCTCACACGTCTATGTCCACAGTTTCTCCGGCCTGGTCCTGCTCAGTGTTGCTCTCCCACATCCCATCCTGGCTGCCGTCGTTTTCTCGACTCCCGGCCTTCAAGCCTTCTTGATCTGTGTTTTCATTTTCACTCTGAACGGTAGTTTCTCTGAAGTTTTCCTTTGGAGATCCAACCTCCTCTCGGCCAGGTCGCGTTGACTCCGTCTGCTGCTCCGTCTTCTCCTGCTTTACGGGTCTCAGGGAGGCCTGCTGAGTCTTGTGAGGACTCTCGATAGGAGTCTCCATCTCCTCCACTTTCACCTGGACCGGGACGACTGCAGAGACAAACCTCATTCAGCCGGTTGTTTGAAATGCAGAAGTGACGAATCTGAGAGCCAGTCACTCACTCTCTTGTTCCTCCGCTTCAGTTTTGATGGCTGGGATCTCCGGCTGACTACTCTGAGAACTTTCTGGCAGCTCGTTAGAGGCATCGCTCGCTTGTTCCTGGATCATCCGCTTCCTACCGTACCTCCTTCCTGTAGCAGGGAATAGAGTAAAATAAAGGAACATAAAGCAGATGAATCTGTAATTTGCAAGGATATTTAAATATTTTATAAAACACAGAGCAAAAAAAGAAAAAAAAAACACTATGGGGCAGATTTTTGTTAGTCGTTTAGTCAACCTGGGTCTAGAATTATAGCCATCAATTCAATCAAAAAATACTTTAGTGACCAAAACAGAAAGTAAATGTTTCTGTAACTCATACACGATCACAATAATATACTTAGACCTTTTGGAATTCTGCACCAAAGAAATTAAAGTATTCAGAAAAACAACTACTAAGACTAATAAAAACTAAGCTAAAACTAAGCAATATTTAATAACTAGAAAACACACTATTAGATTTATTGATGGGGTAATCTAATGAATCTAATTGAAAAAACCCCAAAACTATTGTGACCCTGGTATGTAGTGGGGAAACCATTCACATACTCTTTCTGCTGTGCACGATGGGTTTGGGCTTCTTGCACTGCGCCGAATGGTTTTCAGTCAAATGTGCTGGAAAACAAAAGAAAAGAAACCTTTGTCATTCCATTATCCAATACACTGCTGAGATGGGCTTAAGAATAAAAGCTAAATATATATATAAAAAAAAAAAAAAAGACGAAAAAGCTCTCCAGATGTTTTCACCAAGTCCTGGAGGCGGCTGCAGCTGGTAGCCCACCAGCTCACACCATCCAACAGGGTAGAGGTCCGGGGACTGGTGGTCCACCCACTGGTCGAACTCGTCCTCCCAGCCGTCAAAGTGGATCAGCAGAAGGCGGCCCACGCAGCGCTTCACCGTGGCGACGCACACCAGCCGCGGCTCCATCAGGTCCACAGCCTCCAGCTTCATGTTGGGGGAGAAACCGTGACCTGGGTTCTCCTGAGGAAAAACAAAAAAACCAAAAAAAAAAAAAAAAACACCACAAGGTGTGATGGTTTATAGTATTTACACCAGTAAAACCTTTCCTCAAACTTATTGGAATTTTAAGTGACGAATTGTCAAATGGAAAGAAAAATTATGACTTGTATACATTTTTATTCTGCCCCCAGTTACTCTGACACCCTGAAATAAAGTCCAGCACAACAAACTGGATTCAGAAGAAAGAAAGACAAAAAAAAAAAGAGCTACCAGGATCTGTAGCCTAAATGGGGGGGAAAAAATGTCAACAACTTCATAATCCTGCTTATTAGTGATGACAACTATTCAACTGTTATTGAATCTAAGCTGCACCTCTGGTAAAACACAGTAGTGGCAGCATCAGGCTGTGGGGAAGTTTTTCTTCAGTGGAGACCAGGAAACTGAGCAGAGAATTTTTATTCACCTCCTCTTAGCATTTAACTGCAGTATCAGCTCTGAATCATTGTGAGGTATGTCTCTAGTAACTGAATGTTTTAGGCGTCCTGATTCAACAAGGCTTTCACTAAACTGTAATCATCTGAATCAGGTGTGTTAAAAAGGCAGTATTATGTATTTTCTAGGCCTATTTTATAGCACAACCATGTAACTATGTTAACATCAGTTGTTATAAAGATGTGGCATGTCAAACGTAACTCAGAAGAAATCTGACTTTGTATTTTAGCATCTTGACATTGGGTCTCTGTCTCTTTAAGAAACTCCTGCTCTTTCTGAAACTCCGGCTTCAGTAAGTCATCACATCATGGCTCCTCTATTAACCCTTTGACAACCTTATTACCAAACAGGGGAGGGCTGCTCTGTGAGGCAGAAACTTGGAAACTGCAGCTCAGAGAAGATGAGGCTAGGTTCAACCAGGACTTTTGCACAGATGAATGGTTGCCATGGAGATGAAAGGATTTCT